>NW_026614585.1:8108902-8408964 GCF_030052815.1 Hevea brasiliensis
CGATTGCTTGGAAATAAAAGGCGTAGGGCTTAAGGTGAGGGAGGCAACACCTCTGTTAATTACATTTATTTTTTTTTTTTAATTCCTTCTTTGAATGACAGAGTTAAAAACCGTAAAAGGAGGCTCTCATTTCACACCGGTGATGCCACAATTGCTTAAAAAAGGGAAAGAAGAATAACCTAAGGACTGAGGTACGTCTCTCTCTCATCTTTCCTCTCTCTCACTCTCTCCTTTAAATCTTATACATATGTAGCATAACACATTATAGATGATCCAAGAATGATGTTTTCCACCGAGGCACAATAGAAATTAGGGATTAAGATGTTTTAAAATTGTAATTACCCACTGAATAGCAACAGATTTAAATAAGACCTAAATTTCATCACTAATTTGTCTCAGATGTTGACATAAAAAAAAAAGTCTATTGCTAATTCTCTATTAATCTATCGGTAATTTAAATTATTAGTGACAAAATTAAATCCTTTGCTAAATCTATTGCTAGAGGTACTCAGTGTTGTTAAAGGAGCTTTAAAGCACCAGGCGAGGCGAGGCAACCCTTTAGCACCTCGCCTAGCTCCGATTGGCCTGGGTTGCATAAGACAATTGCTTGGAAATAAAAGGCGTAGGGCTTAAGGTGAGGGAGGCAACACCTCTGTTAAATAACGTTTATTTTTTTTTTTTAATTCCTTCTTTGAATGATAGAGTTAAAAACCATAAAAGGAGGCTCTCATTTCACACCAGTGACGCCACAATTGCTTAAAAAAGGGAAAGAAGAATAACCTAAGGACTGAGATACGTCTCTCTCTCATCTTTCCTCTCTCTCACTCTCTCCTCTACATCTTATATATATGTAGCATAACACATTATAGATGATCCAAGAATGATGTTTTCCACTGAGGCACAATAGAAATTAGGGATTAAGATGTTTTAAAATTGTAATTGCCCACTGAATAGCGACAAATTTAAATAAGACCTAAATTTCATCGCTAATTTGTCTCAGATGTTGACATTAAAAAAAAAGTCTATTGCTAATTCACTATTAATCTATCGGTAATTTAAATTATTAGTGACAAAATTAAATCCTTCACTAAATCCATTGCTAGAGGTACTCAGTGTTGTTAAAGGCGCTTTAAAGCACCAGGCGAGGCGAGGCAACCCTTTAGCACCTCGCCTAGCTCCGATTGGCCTAGGTTGCATTAGACGATTGCTTGGAAATAAAAGGCGTAGGGCTTAAGGTGAGGGAGGCAACACCTCTGTTAAATAACATTTATTTTTTTTTTTAATTCCTTTTTTGAATGACAAAGTTAAAAACCGTAAAAGGAAGCTCTCATTTCACACCAGTGATGCCACAATTGCTTAAAAAATGGAAAGAAGAATAACCTAAGGACTGAGGAATGTCTCTCTCTCATCTTCTCTCCTCTCTTCTCTTCTTTTATTCTTCCCTTTTCTCAAGTCTGTCACAGCACCAACGTTTTTCTTCTTCTTTTTGTTTCTTTTACTTTTTCTTTTCTTTTCTCTCATTCTTCTCTCTTCTTCTATTCTTTCTTCTCTCATAGTCTTGCCATTTTAATCCATTTGCAACACTTATACTCTTGCATTTTCTTTTTTCCCCTTTTACTTTTTTTCCTTGTCTTTTATACTATTTGTCTCTTTTTATATGTTTTCTTCTCTTGACCATTTCTAATTACCCAAAAGAAACACTTTTTTTTTTAAATTATTTCTTTTTAATTTATTATTTGATGATTTATTATATGGGTATTATGATATGCATTTGTTAGATGGGTATTGTCAATTGCAATATGCTTTTTATTGAATGAGTATTATGGTATGTTAAATTAAGGTGTCTTTGCAAATGGTTATTTAATTTTGAATTAGGCCATATTAATGGGAGACATTGAGTATGGGTGATTGTCAATTGGGACATGTTTTTTATTAAATCGGTATTATGATGTTAGATTGATGTGTGTTAAATATTTACAACTAGTTAATTTTAAAATGATTTAGGTCTTATTAATTGAACGTTTGACATTTTTTAATATACCCTTTTACATATTAACATAAACTTTTATGTTAAAAGTATACATTTATAATTTAAACAATTTAGACTGCTATACTTCCTTTTGAAAAGGCTTCTGCCTTGCTTTTCCCCCAAGGCCATACGAAATCCCATCACCTTAACGCCACCTTTCGCAACACTAACACTGGAGGTTCTGTATTGTAGCAAAGAAAATTACGATTTTTTCATAGCTCATTAATATTGACATGCAACTGGAAAAATAAACAAAGAGCTAATTATGAAACAATCCAATAAACAATTATGCTAGGCCATAATCGGGGTTCGACTAAATTGCACGGAGGAAATTGTGTGGCATTATCCTTCAATCAATTGCAAAGAGGAAATTATGTGCAAAGATCCCATTTTTTGGTTTTCAATACTAAAATAATAGGAAAATAAAAAAAGCACACACTCATCAGATTGACATTCATCCCTACGCCGTATTCTAATATATATCAATGGGCAACGATTTCGAGCATGAGTGGCAGAAGATACAATACTACCAGACTACTAGTAGTAGCAGTATCCAGGATACAATTTGAAGCGAGGTAAGAACTGAAATGGGAATGGAAACTAGTGCATTAGAAAATGAGTTGTAAGACACATACAAATTGAGATCTCAACCAAGTAAAAATGGAGCAAACTAAGATAAAAAGAGGTGTATAACTGTATATTGACCAAGATCACAAGAACTCAATTAACAGACATAAGTATTGCGAATTCTAGACATAGGTGTCACCCAATCAAAGTTAGGTTACAATGTGAAAATGAAAAAAAGTAATGAATTTCTAATAGAATAATAAGGGCAGAAAACAATAGGAAACTTAAGATTTTTTACATAGCTCATTAATATTAAAATGTAAATGGAAAAATAAAAAAGCATGGTAGCAAAATGAATTTCTCAATTTCAGCCAGTCAGTAAAGTCAACGACAGGAAAGCGCAGGGCAAGAAAGATCTAGAAGCTTCTCCAACTGGTGGACAGCAAGGCACTATTCAGTTAGCTGAGAGTACGAGGGGCATGTGAGGCAGCAGCTCCAAGCTCATATAATTGAGTAGAAGTCTGAAAGGTGGTATGACTAGAGAATTTGTATTTCTTTCCAGCTTTCATACCTTGCAGGCAGTTGGTATGACTGCTGGGTTAAGTGAGGCATTTCTGGGTTACTATTCCAGAGCCTCTTGAAACCCACGTGCAATTTTGAATCTCTGAATAAAACTCACTTCTCTGCAACTATTCATTTTCAGTCTATCATCCATCTCTTTTTGGTTCCTTATTCCATCAGTCGAGAAAAAAAAAAAAAAACATGTATGCTAGTGGGTGGGTGCAGAGAGAGAGATAGAAGATGAAGAAAAAAAACAAAAAGGCTAGCCTGAGGTGGGATGAAATAAGTAGAAAATAAGCCAGAAAAAAAATTACCTGGAGAGTGCAGAGCAGAGGCCTTTGATGAAGCTGGAGCATCGGGATGTGATTAAGCTTATTGTGCCTTTCTTCTTCTTTGGCATTTTAAATCCTAAATTAAATGCCGAAAATTTCTTTCTAAAAAATATTGAGAAAATTGTGCATGTGAACTCATTAATTTTCATGTTTGGATGTAAGTTTATTTTGTTATATTTGATTGTCTTTGTTATCAAATTGTGTGCTAAAATAAGCACCCTAATTTACTTAGATAACTTTTATTTAGATTGCAGATTTTTCACTTACCAGTTTTTTCCTAATTAGTGATAATGTTAATCACATCTCTAGTAAGGTGATGAGTTGAACTAACTGTAAGTCATAATTTTTTTTTTGTTAATTAAGTGAGTAAGAATAATTATATTGCTATCAATTAATATAACTTTCGAATAATTAAAATATATAAAATAAAATAACAACAAAGAATGCCAATTTTTTTAGACATTTCCAACAAAAAACTTCATTTTAGAAAAAAATTCTTAACCGAATATTTTATTATAGTTATGCAGATACAAAACATTATCATTTCCAAATAATCTCTAAAAAATCAGATGTCTATTCTTATGGTGTTGTGCTTTTAGAGATAAATATTTGAGAGAATGTCTTGTGACGATAAAGATTTTAACATCATTGAATGGTATGACAATTATTGACAACATACTACACCAATGCAATTAAAATATTTTATATATAAGCAAATAAATTATTGACTTTTTTTGAAAATTTAAATTGGTAAACAAAATATATTTTTTATTTAATTGAAAACCAATAATAAAAAATATGTGAGTAAACTAATATAGTTCTTATAATTCCAACATAGAGTTCTATAAGTACTCTTGGCCTATTAATTTGTAAATAGTTCTTATTATTAAAATACATTTACAAATATATAAATAAAGTTAACATTACAATATTGAAAAAATTAAAACTTGATTAACTAATAAATACTTTTTTATCAATATTTAGTAAATAAATCCAATTAAACTAGTTTTGAGTAATTAATAATATACGGCTCTTGTTGATTCCAAATTAAGAAATTATGAAATACATGATTTCTTGTACTATAATTTCCATGTATAAACTTTCATAGTTTCAACCACCAAAGAAAGATGGAAAATCTTAACATATCTATCTATATGTCCCAATGAAAGATTAAAATTTGGCATAACTTTTTTACCATTATTATATTATAGGATACATATAATTGGAATTTTTGAAAGAAATATACCTACAGAGCAAATATGAGATCGGAAAAGATAAATTCTTACACAATACCATATATAATATTTATTTTTTAAGAAAATTATGATTTACCTTTTCTATATACGTCATAATTTTCATAAAAAAATGTAATATTATATATAACATTATGTAACAATTTATTGTCTTTTTAATCTCATATTTGCTCTCTGCAGGCATAATTTCTTCAAGAACTTCAATTATCTGCATAGCATAATATAATAACCGTAAAATGATTACATCAATTATGTAATCTTTCATTGTCATATATACATAGAAAGATATACAAAACATTAAAAATTTATATACGATAATTATAACACATGAAATAATGTATTTCCTTTACCCTATATCATAACTTCTTAATTTGAAATCAAGAAGAGACATATATTCTTCATTTTTCAAAACTAGTTCAATTTGATTTCTTGCCTAAACATATAAAATGAAGTATTCGTTATTTAATAAAACTTTTCTATTTTCTAATATATTAATAATTATAAGTACATTCACATTTTTGAACATGAATTCTAATATTAAAAACTATCTTCTAAAATAAATTAAAAGTCCAATTTTCAAAACAACATATGTTCATTATAGAAATTACATAAATTCACTCACATATTTTTTTTACTGGTTTATCTTCATTAAATAAATAAATATATATATATATATATATTTTATTTATCAAATTAAATTTTCAAAAAAAATCAATTACCTATTTACTAACATGTAAAAGATTTATCCGAAGACATTCTCTTAGTATTTTTCTCTAAAAGCACAACACCATAAGAATAAACACGTGATTTCTCAGAAACTTTTCGGAAAAGATAATATTCTGAATAAGCATAACTATAATGAAAAATCAGTTAGGAATTTTTTTATAGAATGAAATTCTTTGCAAGAGAAGCCCAAAAAAATTAGTATTCACTTTGTTGATATTATATTTTTATATATTTTAACTATTCAAAAACTATACATAATTGACAGCAATGTAATTATACTAGATCACACAATTAACAAGAAAAAAAAGTTACAAGTTACACGTTATTAGGCTCATCACCTTACTGGAGGTTTGAATAACATTATTACTAATAAGGAAAAACCTAACAAGTGAACATCTGCAATCCAAACAAAAATTATATAAATAGATTATGGAATTTATTTTGTCACAAAATTTAATATTAAAGACAGTCAAAAATAAAAAAGCAAACTTTCATACAAATATGAAATGAACAAATTCATGTGTACAAATTTCTCAATATCTTTAAAAAAAATTTTTGACATTTAATTAAAAATTTTAATGCCTTTTTCTTTGTTGTTATCACTATCCTAAATACCTTTGGTTCAAATTCATTGTTAACAACTACATTATCAACCTTCATATCTCAATGTATAATTTTGGAATCACCTGAACATATACATATGAACTATGTGAGGGTAGAAAACTTTAACATGAAATAGATTAATAACACCAAAAAAATAAAGAAATTACATCAAACAGCGAAAACGCTATTAATTGCTCAAAGTCATAATGTAGCTATTGCAACCCTTTAGCAGAGCCAATTGTGATTTTCATTCTGCTTGTCCACTCTAAAAGCTTCTTTCCTACCATATAATACCACTATAAGATCTTAATATCATATTTACAGCTATGACCAGATAGTTATATGTATGAAAATCTAAAGGCTCAAAAAGGACTTACCATATAAATGAGATCTTAAGGACTTATTGGAAACATATTCTAAAACATGCAATCTATAATATGCCCCTTGATTGCAATAACCATCCAACTTAACAATATTTGGATGACAAACACTGCTAAGGACCTCAAACTCATTGTCATCCAATTTTATCCTGTATAACTTAAGTTTCTTGATAGCAATGACTTTACCTTCTAATTTTTCCCTATAGACTTGACCAAAACCATGGCTAAGCAGAAAGTTGTTCAAGAATTTACAAGTTGCCAGTGCTAGCTGTTCAAAGCTATATTTTTTTAGCTCAAATTCTTGGTTCTTTAAAGGTACGTGCATGACCTCTATTCTTTAGATCCTAAACTACTGAGCAAGATTCAATCGAATTTGTAACTGTTGAGTGGTGAGGTGGTGATACTACTGGGGTGCTGCTGATGCAGACTTCTAAGCAGGAGAGAGAGAGAGAGAGAGAGAGAGAGAGAGAGAGAGAGAGAGAGAAGAGGGCATAGATGGTGGATCTGACCACCAAACATTTAAACAACTTCTAATAAATGATTCTTTCATGGAACCCATACACATCCACAAGAGCAGCACCATGGAGCATGAAATACAAGTACAAAGAGCCAAAACCATACCTTCTGTGTCAAGGCTGCCGTGATCTGCGTCAGTACTCATCTTTCAGAAACAATACCCCGAGCAAGAAGCCATCAGAGTTGTAGAATCACCACAGTTACAATTTACGATTTGAGAGAGAGCGAGAGAAAAAACAGATCTGAGTGGAGAAGTAGGTTAGAAATTTTGAAGAAAAGGTAGGCAACAATTTTCCTGATGCACAAAATAAAAAAAATAAATAAATAAGTAGGTGGATTCCCAATACATCAGAAAACACAAAGCAACACTCTCAAATCTCAATAATTGTCTTCTCAAACCAGCAATCAACATTAACAAAAAAAATCAAATAAACAAAAAAAATAAAATAAACAAAACAAAACCATAGCCACACCCAAAAGCCAAACAGAAAATCAATTAATCAAGACAACCATATCACACCCAAAAGCCAAAAACTCAGAACCTTAGTAAGTTATTTTCAATGGCAAACCCTCTTATTTTGTTTACAAAGTCAGCGCTTACCATTCTGAGCAATTAAAGCTAGTATCGCGGCTAAAGCTTATAGATCTGGAGTGGGTAAAGCTCAGCTGGTGAGTTTGAATTGGAAATCCACCATTCTCACTCAAGAAGGGAATGAGTGGAAGAGAACAGGGGAGACAACGTCGGTTGGCGTCGGGAAGAAGTCGCCGTCAGCATCACATCTTCATGGCATGAGCATCTTCTTCGCAGGGTGCATCTGCATCACATATCTTTGCTATGAGCATCACAACTTCGCCATCGTGGGTTAGGTGGGAGAGAAAACTGAGGGGGGAAAAGATGAGAACTATTATATGATGGTCTGGGTGGGAGTGAGGGCATGCGGCTGGTATGAGAACACCCATATTTATAGTGAAGAGATGACCTAGCTTTGGTTTGAAGCTGTCTTTCTAATGGTGGGCTTTTAATTGAGGAGATGAGAGCAGGCTGGGCCCTGCAACTGGACCAAAAGGAGATGAAACGAGGTGGGTTTTATGGGGTTTTAACTTAACAAGCCCAATTTCGATATTGATTTTCTATTAAAAATTAAAATTCTCTAAAATTTTAAATTAAACCGAATGGATTAGCTTAAATAACCAAACTAACCTATCAAATTGAATCTAACAGATTAAAATGCTCACCCCTAACTTTACCTATGCAATAATCTCACTCCTCTCCACTCCTATCATCATGGCTCTCTTTTTGCAAATCTTCTCGTAATGCAAATTTACTAAATTTCAATTAATTTCATAAAAATTATTACAATTGAAAATTAAAAATCTTCATATAAATAACATTATCTTAAATTCTCTTTTTTTTTTAATTTTTTTTCACCAGCAACCATTAATTAATAATTTTATTTGTAAAATAATTAATAGATTAATATAAAAACTTTTAATTTTCAGTTATAGTGATTTTTATGAAATTAAATTAAAATTTAGTAAATTTTATAAAAGAAATTAAAGTCATATAATTGAGTGACGTGTGTGAGTATATTTATTCACAAAGCCTAATTTATAGCCAACAACAGACCTCCAAATTCCAATTCCAGTTTCTCAAATGTCTCCATACAAAAAGGAGAGAGAATTACTCGAATCTTGTTAATTTATTTAATGCACCAGAAAACTTTTATTAGTCATCAACGCATCCAGTAATGAAACAATAGTATGTAGTACATAGAAAGGCTGCAACCATCCTTGAAAACTAATCCAGCTAACTAATTGGAAAAATATCAATTAAGTAATTGGAAAAATATCAATTAAGTCTTCCAGCTGATTGATGAACAAATAGCAATCAGTGTTCCTTATATCAACAGTAAATTTTCTCCTCCAAAAACCTTACAATGAATCACCTTTTGTCTTCAGCAAGGAACAATATCAACAAAACACAGCCTGAATTAGCAAGTAATCACAATCTCAAACCTTGGCACCCCATTAAGATCTATTGGGACAGCTACAAGTTATGCATTGGACTGTAAGCACGTGCAGAGTTATTTATCAAAGCCAAGTTATTAGTATCTTGCAAGTCAAATAAACCAGGATGAGAAGGAGAAGATAATGAGGGGGTTTTATGCAGTAGCTAATATTTGGTTGCACTGGGAAGGTGTCTGGAAGAGGCATCTCACACTCCTCGCCACTGAAATATATTCGTCGTGGCAAGGCCCATCCGTTGCTTAAGGTG
This sequence comes from Hevea brasiliensis, assembly GCF_030052815.1. Classification (NCBI taxonomy): domain Eukaryota; kingdom Viridiplantae; phylum Streptophyta; class Magnoliopsida; order Malpighiales; family Euphorbiaceae; genus Hevea; species Hevea brasiliensis. The sequence goes on from NW_026614585.1 coordinate 8,118,145, forward strand.
AAAGTGCTCAAATCCTTTTCCAGAAGTATATCTGTTGTCACTGAGCCAAGTTCCCCTTCATTAGCTTGTAACAACTCGTTATTGTAGAACTGTAAGCCCCAGAACAAGGCAACGTTATCTGCATGAATCCCAATTATTGGATTGATAAACCAAGTAGTCATTAACATGAACTAGTCCTAGAATTGTTACAAGTACACCAACAAATCTCACCGTCTTCCACACACATATTAAAGTTGGCTGTAATAAGAAGAAAAGGTGATAAGTACCTGTAAAACCAACCGTGGGAAGAGTTGTGCTGTTGAAGCTATATGTAATTGCTTTCTGGCTGAAACCAGGATGCTGTACTAATACGTTCCAGTCTGAGTAGTTTCTCTTATAATTGTAGTTAGAGACTGTAAGTTTCACCCTCCAATGACTCATATAGTTGTTCTTAACATGCCAATGAACTCTAACTGGGCACATATGATCTGTGCATTGAACCACGTCTAGACTATTCAAATTTGACAATGATGAGGAGGAACCTTCACTGATAATCCAAACAGAGAGAGAGAGAGAGGGAGATCGATATGTTACTATACTTGGAAACTGTAGGCTCATGATAACTAAACAGATAACTAGAAAATTTCCTTAATATTGCCCGGAGCTCCATGGTTTTATGATTAAGAATGGAGTCGGTCAATTGTAGAAACACACCTTATACATGGAACTGTATTTCGGTTCGTCTCTTTGCATCCACAGCTACATTCAGGGCATGTTGTGACCTTATGATTGTAGAAGGCTGAGAGTGAAACACAACAAACAGGCTTTTTGTTTGCCAAGAAACTAGAGTATGTGCATGTTGATTTCCATGTTTCTGGAAATTAAAACAGCAAATTTACGGATATGATTAGTTGCATAGTGGAACTCAAGCACACCAATCTGATAAAAAATAATATATATTTCTAGGTTTTAAAAATCGTAGTGCAGAATACAGAGTAAGCTAAGAATTTGGGCTTATTGCCATCCAGGATACCAGAAACAGTGTCAATAATTTTATTGCTAAATTTGACTGAAATTTTATTAAAATCTAGGACTAATTATTTCGTCAAAAATAAATTAAAATGGAGTGATTTTTATTAATAGAATTTGAAATTCATCAACATTAGGTAATGAATAAAACTAAAATCTGTCTAATCAACTAAACCAAGTTAAAATTTTTTGGCAATTCTTGTTACTATAGAAATTTGCTCTACTAGCTCCTTGCATAGGGTACTTACTGTAAACCTGAACTTTTCTTCTACCCCCAATATCTGACGACTGCGTGGGATCAGTCTCCGTTACAGGACCACAAGTGTAACCAGGACCTGGTGCGGATAAGGTCAGATTAGCTGGAGGAGGTACAGTTGCACTTATATCCAAGTTGCCAACAGTAATTTCGAAGGAAGAGAACGACTTGGAAGGATCAATAGCCCAGGCTGAAAGAAGGCCTCCATGGCAGCAGTCCTCGGACTTGTTCGCAGGCAAGGCGTCTGGCATAAGATCAGCAATGACAGGTTTTGGCTGGCAAGAGTGTGGGGTTTGATATTTGAAGGCGGAGCAATCCCCTTGAGCGGTGGCAAATGCACCAGACATTGACCAGATGATCTCATTCTTAGTCCAAGCCCACCCCATGTTCCATCCTGGTTTGTCAACATGCCTGTACTGATAGTAGTTTTGGATTTTGACCCTAGCCTGGAAAAGGAGCTTGGAAAAATAAGGACTCTAGCCTTGTAGGTTCATTCCATATTTCAGAAATTTTTCTAAAGTTTTATTTAACTAAAAATTTTTAATTCAGGACTGATGAAAATATATAGCATACTGACCAAATATCCATCAGTTCTCCATTCATGGATATCGAAGGTAACAGTAATACTTCCATTGGGATCCAGAGGATCATAGCAGTCTGCAAACCATAACGAAAAGTGAAGATTATTCAGCAAGAATCAAGCATCCTCTCCTGAACTGGAAAACCCAGAAAAGAATTAAAAAAAATCAAATAAAGGAAAATTGAATGCCTGAAAAAGTGCAGCAAGTCGTTAATAATATTAGGATCAGTGCACTAGACTGTACAGAAGACATAACTAACTCCTTTCGAAAATCATTGGGTTAATTAGATTGATAAAGGTTGTTATAGTTGAACGAGACAAGAAAGGGTCTGGTCATGAGCTGCACAATCAAGAAGAAAGTGTCCTGGTACCATCTAGATCACCTCCAATTCATCAGAATATTCATGGGTAGACAGCTGATACAAGCAAGTGAACAACAATCATCGGAAATATCAACTGGGTTACGTGTGTACTTAACCTCAAACTGGCTAATGTTCACTCTGAGAAGTCAAAACTTAATGAGAAGATTCTTTATTTCTGTACAGAGAGGAACAGAACATAAACTTTCGAAGATGCTGATTGTCTTATTGAACATCAAATAAACGATACAGTTTCTCACGCACTTTCATTAAAAGGACGGCACACATTTATTCCTCAAAACAAGGTCTTCTAGTAATTGGGGCCGTAACACGACATTTTCCACATAATTAGAGATTACCTTTTCTCTCTCTTTACATAACACTGAATACTCCTTGCATCATGTTAATTCCACTATTATATTATTTTTCTTAGTTATCACAAGTTTCGTTTGTTTGTATATATATATATATATATATATATATATATTAGTTTGGGATATGGATTTATGCTAAATTAATACTTGAGCGTAATTGGGTTAACCATTGTCACATTCCATATATTTTAAGAAAAAAGTTAAAAAAAACCTACAGGCATCTTGAAGAACATAGACAATGGATAATTGGAAATTGCTGCAAATGTATGTGTGAGGTATACTAATTGGACATCCATGCCTGTCTTCCTAAGAAAAATAAAATAAAATAAAATTGTCTTGAAGAACATAGACCATGGATTATAGGAAATTGCAAATGTCGGTGTCAGATGAGGTATACTAAGCAGAGATCCGCAACAAAACCTTTGATGATCTATCCCATAGCGTTCATCGCTTATTTGGATATGCTAGTGTTTTCAATAAATCCTGTTGTACATATATTTTTTTAATATAATGTGCTTTTGAATATGTCTATTTTAATATTGAATTAAATTTTCTAATTTGGCTAGTTCAATTGGGATTTAAATTTACGATTTGTTTGGTCCGAACATGTGATGCAAAGAGATCAATGCAATAACACAGACACAACAACGAAAAAACATGCGATACGTAGACGCCATCACTCAACTATAAATATTTTTATAAAAGTCATTGAAGTTTAATTTTTTTATAAAACTCACTAACTTTTAATTTAATTTTATAAAAGTCACTATAACTGAAAATTAAAAATTTTTAAGTTAATTTGTTAAATTGTTAATTATTTTACAAATAAAACTATCTTATTTTATTAATTTCTCAAAAAAATAAGAAAATGCATAAAACACATCCAGCTATCATTAATTTTTTTCCTTTTTTCTATTTTTTCTCTATCAATAACCACTAGTTAGGTAATTTCATTTGTAAAATAATTGACAGGTTAGCAGGTTAATATAAAAACTTTTAATTCGTAGTTACAATAACATTTATGAAATCAAATTGAAATTCAGTTATTTTTATGAAAAAAATTTAAATTCAATGACTTTTATGAAAATACTCATAAAGTTGAGTAACCATATGATGATTACCCATATGTATATACATTACTATATAATGTGTAATAAAATGTTTAATGTCAATGTTAAACATAAAATTATTCAAGTTAATTTATAATAAATTACTAAATCACTTCTCATAATCAGGAAAATTTATTGCATATAATATGACATTTTTAATTTGAATTCATAAGCATAATATTTTTCTAATGTTTTTTTTTTATGAAAATGGCACTTTATTAAACATAAATTTAATAGTGCAATTAATATGCATATTTTTTTAATGCTTTTTTAAAAATAAATTTAATAGTGCAATTTTTTATTTATTAATATGTAATAAAAATTATTTATTAAAAAAATTCATAAACATAAATTGTATGTCGAACTATTTTTTTCAATACGGTATTGTGTTTAACATGTGGTAACTAAATATCAAATTAGTGCACATATCGGAAAATTATTCCACACCGTATATCTTTTATCAAGTCATATTCATGCTTCATAGGTTGAAGCCAATCTGCTCTTTTATTATTTTTTTTTTTTTCCTTTTGTCTTAAAAACACTAAAACCATTTTTTTAATAATTTTTGAGAGTGAATGCTATTTATTATTTAGGTATTTTCTTCGTCTTTGCATGTTGATAATTATATATTAATTGATTTTTGAATTCTAATTCTATCAAAATAGTTTATTCTTTTAATTTTAAGCCAAATATAATTTCACTCTTAAATTTTACCCAAAAAATTTTCGTAGCATCTCGAACTTTTAAAGCATCCAACATACCTAAGCTCTATAAAACTGGAAATCAGAGAATGTCACGATTCTAGTCAGCAAAAAGTGACTCAAATGCCCAAATGAAGTCCAACAGTAAAAACATCTCTTCATGAACGATTCTCTCTCCTAGGGATTTAAATAAACTTGCAAATAGATTTGGAGATGGGGATTTTGTTGCTTTCTCTAATCTATTCTTTTTCTACTCGTTTCTAATCTACTTTGAATCATCAATTGCAGTCACAGGGAAAACAAAGCAATTTGATATTCACAAATAGAAGGTGGCCTTAAGGATTTTGCCATTCCCGATTGTCATTGTGGGAAAAGAAGTATTCTAAAGTATTCATGAATCAATTTAAGTTCAGGAAGGAGATTCTTTAAGTGTAGGAAATATGGAGTGAGTTTTAATCTATATAATTTGTACCTTATCCCTTATTATTAGGGTAAATTTTTTTATAGTTATAATACTATAGTTCTTCAATTTAAAAATGTAATATAAAACCCCTTTAACTTTCAAATTTTACACAGTAAAATCTCTCCAACCTCTAATCACCGTTTTTCCAGTTAGACGTTAACCTGGACAGTTCCAGCGTAATGTTTAGTCATCATTTCTCTTTCCTCTCTTAAACTATGTGTAAATTAAATCCTTCTACTCTTTATAGAGAAAATAATTTTTCATGTGTAGAGATAATAATTTTATACTTTGCATAAGAAAGGAAAGAAAAATACTGATTAAGGGCCACGCTGGATCTGTTCACATTAGTATGTAACTGGAAAATCAGTAATTGCAACTTAGATAAATTTTACTGTGTAAAATTTGAAAGTTGAAGGGGTTTTATGTTACATTTTAAAGTTGAAGGACTATAATATCACAACCATATAAGTTCAGGGATAATTGTTAAAATTTATCCCTTATTATTATGGCTATTAGCAGACAAAACACTATATGAGAGCTTCTTCTCCTCTATTTTACTTTTTGGTTTGATGTTTTGGAATATGTATTTCTTTCTTTCCAAATTTGTGATTCTATGTTCAAATCTACTGTGTTATTACTTTTTCTGGAATTTAGAAATGCTTGTTAGGTTTTGTATGATTTTAAATTTCTTTTTACTACCAATGCACTTAAACCCTATAATTGTCTTGTGACATGGATTCCAGTAAAATTATCTAAATTTTTCTTTTTTTTAATCAAAAAAGGGACACTATTTTTAAGGATATTTACGCTAGATTCAAATTGCTTGATTTTAATTCGATGAAAATAGATTTTCTATTATGTATTTTGGGAACATGAAAAAAGAAAATGGCAAAATATTTTGCTAACCATTCCCTTAAAAAGCTGTAGTTTTAATTGTTTAATTGTTTGTATATTTTATATTCATGAAATCGTAAACCTGGTTGGGGTAATAGATTGAATGAAGGGTTATAGTTTTGCTTTTAGCAGAATCTGCAATATCGAATATAGCTATTACCGGATAAATTTCAACAACTGTCCTTAAACTTATATAGTTATACAACTACAGTCTTTCAAAATTAAAATATAATATAAAACCCCCTAAATTTTCAAATTTTACACAGTAATATCCCTCTAACTTTCAATTATTGATTTTTCAGTTAGAAACTAACGTGAACAACTCCCGTATGTCGCTTAGTCAACATTTCTCTCTTCTCTCTCATGCAAAATGTAAAATTATTCTCTCTACACGTGAAAAATTATTCTGTTTGTAAAGAAAAAATGATTCAATTTACACATGACTTCAGAGAAAAAAGAGAAATACTGACTAAGCTCTATGTTAGAACTGTCCAAGTCAGCGTCTAACTAAAAAACCAATAATTAGAGGTTAGAGAGACTTTACTGTGCAAAATTAGAAAGTTGATGAGGTTTTATGTTACATTTTTAAGTTGACGGATTATAATATTACAACTAGATAAATTCAGGAACAGTGATCAAAATTTATCCAGCTATTACCATATGATTTTTTTGTCATTATGAGATTTTCTTATTGATCATCATTTAAATTCAAAGCTACTGCTCCAATTTGATTCTCTGATACTATGGGACATAATGGGTTAGTGAATTGGGAATTTAGAGATTTATACTAAAGAATGGGAGAATTAGGCAATTTTATATGTAAAATTATTTTATTATATTTTTATTCTATCACTTATCCACGTCAGCTCAATTAATCCATATCAGTGCATTTATAGTTTACACTCTCTGGTCTGATCACAATGTTATCTTAAATTTAGTTTTATGGAGTTTAGATATATAATGAAATGTTTTAAAAATTCGGGATGTCACGAGACTATTTAGTAAAATTCAAGAGTAAAATTATACATTTGGCCTTCATTTTAATCATATTTCACTAATTAAATGAATCAAATTGTGAGATAAAATTTTTTATTCTTATAATACTCTTGCCCCTCAAAATTTTTTATTCTTATAATACACTTGCCCCTCCCTCTTCCTCCTTTTTTCTTATAATACTCTTTGCCCCCTCCCTCTATATTTTCCTAAGAATTTCTTTTGAAAATTATTACTATTTCATATATATATATATATATATATATATATATATATATATATATATATATATATATATATATATATATATAATTATTCGATTCCTTTATTTTAAAAAATATATTGTTATAAAAAATCACACCTACACAAAATAAAGAATATAAAATTTAACGTAGTTCGATATAAACTTACTCCACCAACAAATCTACTATTAAGAAAAAATAATTACACATACTGATTATTTTTCCCACATTCAAAATCACTCAAATAAAACTCACAGAATTCAACACCTCTGTAACACCCCTCCATGCATAGTCCTGTGCATTTCACTGTTCCGGTGACCGGTGTCAGTCCGGATAATTAAGAGGACTAGGATCATGTTTAAGTCATCTAGAAAAGCCCTGTATAAAAATAAATAGCCATTATATGATGATGAAATGAAAATTTAGAAAACAAAGCACAATGGGTTAAATGAGCCAATGGTCACAGCGATGGGTGACCGTACCGAAAAGTGACTGCGAGATCAGTTATAACCCTATTTTTGTATGGGGCATTGTGACACCGCAGGCCTAAGAAAAATTGCGAAGCTAGGAAAAATATGAAAATCACAGAAAAAGGTAGAGAACCAGATCAAATAATTAGGTCAGAGTTCGGAAGGAATACTGAATTTTTAGTAAACCGGATCAGACCGGGGAGGGGCAAATTAGTCAATTCACCCTTAGAGGTGACTCATGACCTAACTGTCCAATAAAATGTGAGAAATTAAAATTGTGAAATATATAATTAAATTGAAGAAGTGGGGAAAAAGAAAGGAAAAGAAAAGAAAATAAAATAAAAGATTAATGACATCACCCCCATGACATAAGCATGACCTCATAAATATTATAATTTTTAATTATGGAAAATGGTGGATAAATACTACAAAATAAGACAAAATGAAAAAGTAAAAATTTGGTCTTCTTCCTCATGGGTTGCCGCCACTTTCTCTTTCTCTAATTCTTTTACATTTCCACCATTGTTAACCCTTAAAAGCTTGGTTTCTCCTCCCTTCCTCACCATAAAAACCCTAACCTCCAACATTAAAGTTTGATTTTAGACCTTGGTGGAGTGATTAGCAACTAAAAGAAGAAGAAAAGAAGGAGAATTGGAGAATTAAAGAATCCATAAATTAAGGTATGTATAAATTAGTTTTAAATCATTAAATACTACTTGAAATTGAGTTGAGATGCATGGAAATTGTGAAGAAAATGAAAATAATCTTGCATGAATGATGGGTAGAGAATTCGGCTAGCCATGGGTATGGTTGGAATTGATGGTGTTTATTTAAATTAAACATAAACTAGAGCTTAAATAATGTGATAGGTATGGTTAATATGTTAAGTGACATCAAATTTCATGGAATTGTGATGATTGGACAAATTAGGATTCTTGACCCTTAGGGTTTTGGGGGAAAATTTTGAGAATTTGGCAAATTGATGTACTGTGACCTAAGTGAGGTTTAAAATGGTTAATTAGTATAATTTAGAATGTGTTTGAATGGTTAGAATTGAAATGGGATTGTGAATGTGTGATGTTCAATTCTGGACAGCTTGACCCTTACCCAGTCAAATAGGTATAACTGAAAATCGGTTGCTCCAATTGGTGTGAGGCCAATTGAAGATGAAATAATTTTGGTGAAGAAACCTTGCCCTAAAACTGAACACAAAGTGGTGTAAAATTAGGTCAAACCCAGAATTGGCACACTGCTACTGTACAGAATGACTAAATGAACAGTATCTGTTTATTTGGCTATAACTTGATGTAGGAATGTTCAAATGACCTGAATTTTATACCGATGGAAAGCTGAGACATAGCACTACAACTTTTATGAAGAATACAAACCCAAATTCTGACTATAACTCATCCGAAAGTGAGCTGCAGTCGGCACACCAAAACTGTCAGAACCAGAATTTTGCCCAGAATTCTGGGTTGTAGCCAATCCAGCCAGCCTTAGAAAAATAGGCATAACGTGAGCTACAAAACTCCAAATGGAGTGATTCAAAAAGAGAATTAAATCTAAGACAATAAGGAACAACTTTGATGAAGGATATTTAGCCAAATTCCCACAGTAACTAGACCAATGGAACAGTAGAAAATAGTGACCTAACTGAAAATTTATAATGTCTCTTAGGAAGCTTAGAAATTGAAATGGCAACTAATGCCAACCAATTTGACACTCAAGATGTGGTATGTGGGTGTCATTAGAATTAACATACCTATTAAGTATGGAAAAATCAATATTTTGACTTGAATAGTATCATGAATAGTGCCACTATACATAAAAATGCAAAGGACCCGAATTTATAAACCGTAATGAGTAGGATAAGTCTGCAAAGAAATTGTTAGAATTTAATTATTAGAAATAAATACTGAAGCACTTTAAATTTATGTGTTTCAGTTGGAAAGGAATCTTCGAAGGAGAAATGGACATTTGAGAAAATTAAGTCAACAAAAGAGGTTTGTGCACAACTAGTTTTAAATTGTTCATGTTTTGCATATTTTGTTTTATTAAATGATTTTAGTTTCTTTATGTATTATGTTTACCAATTATTGAATTTATTTCAACGATTATTGAAATGTGTTATGGTATGAATGAGTTTAGTTTTGGAAAATGAAATTAATTATGATTTTATTTTGTTGTGAATTAAATGAAACTAGCTTCAAAAAAATTTTGATTGAAATACGTTTATATGGTTTACATGGAAAATTTGATTTGAAATATGGTTTATACTTAATATGGGAAATGGATTAAATATGTTTTGAATTGTGATGGGCATAAAAGGTATTGGATATTGGAATTGACTTTGAATTGAATTGTATTATGATTTATGCACACAAAAGGACAAAGAGATTAATGATGTATTTTATATCTCACTATAGATGCTTGACTAGGTTATTAGCCGTTCCTCATTTGTTGAGGAGACACTAGAGTTAGCTTTGTTTTGATTACCATGGTACATGCATATGCTTAGATTCTCCTTTTATTAGATGTTAGATCTAAATTTCTCATGGCTCTTTTGGAAGTTACATTGTTGTGGTGTTGTCATGTGCACGATGATTCGATAGTTAGTGAGATAAAAAATGGTTTTGAAAAGTGAGCAATGGTAATTTTTAAAATGAGAATTGTACATAATTGATTTTAGTGAAATGTTCTCTTTATTTCCATAAATTGATGGAATTATTTTAAATGTTCAGTTATGATTGCTAAATTGAATTTCTTGATCAATGTCATTTAAATACTTGATTTGTATCATTAAAAATATTGACTTTAATTTGATGAATTTCAAGATGTCCAAATTCTTTGCTATAATTTTGTCAATGTATAGTGTATTATGTTTTAAATTATAATTGTAAACCACTGAGTTTACCGCTCAGAGATAGCTTTGTATGCTGTCGCAAGTGAAAGGAATATAGAGCAGCTGAGTAAGATTCCTTGAAGACACATTGGGACTAGCTCCAGGTATATCATAGGTATACCCTTGTACACTAGATTTTGATATATTCATATAATAATATGTATGTAAATTATTTGAGTAGTTGTATAAAAACTCTTGTAAAATATTTTGGTATATAATTAAATGTAAATTATTGTAACGTAAATTTGATATTTTATTTACCTGTATAGTTTTGTAATATTAATTTTATTACCTTAATGAACGTAATATTCATATTTCTTCCTGAGTTTTGTAATTAATGAATGGTTTTCTTTATGATAAGTATGGCTTGAAAATGTAATTAAGTTGATTATATTGAATTGGGATACGAAAGTGATTTGTATTGGAGTTGTGGTTAAGAAAGAAATATCGCAAGTGTTTTTCTTTTCAAGTTTTGAAGAACTGTTTTTTCAAAATACTGCCGGCACTCTGCCAAAATTTTTACAAAATTTGTGAAAACCTAAAAATTATTAAATATTGAGATATGGTTTTAACTTCAATTAAAAGTTTTTAATACCCATCAAAAGTACTCACCACCTTTAAAAGAAAATAGAATTGCTTTAAAATCCCTTATAGTATATTTAATGGATTACCTGTAGGCGAAGTACGGTAATTCATTAGGTATACTATGGGAGCATGTTATACCTTACAGAGGAGTAAGGTGTGACATGTTTTAGTGGTATCAAAGCAAAGTAGGGACGATGATACGTAATGCCTATGATTCCTAGGAATTCTCACTCATGAACAAGCGAAGTGTGGCTCTCCACCTAGGAGCTTGCAGGGACGGCGATACGTAACGCATGGAAGTGCTCTGATAGGTACCCTTAAATGCCACTAAAAGATTGTGTTTTAGTGGTATCAAAGCAAGTTTTAATGAAAATTTTGAATTGTGAAATTGAAATAATTTTTGGTAAATACAACTGCTCAAATGTTTAATACATACAGTACATTTACATCATAAATATGAACTGAAAGGGAGAAATCTCCTTGTGTTGGTTGTACAGGAAATAGAAAATCATGTGAAAAGATATGAAAGAGAAGGATGAGATAATAGAACAGTCTGTGATGGCGGAAGTACAAGGTGAGGCTCCAGCTCCTCAGAGTATCGAAAGCCCGACTGTACCAGCCCCACCTATACAAATTACCACACAAATGGCCTAGCAAATGGCCTTTTTTTTTCAGCAGATGGTTGATAACCTGTCAGCCCAAGCCCAAGCACAAACCCAACCCCCACAAAGGTAGCATGAAATAGAGAAGAGTGAGAAACCTATGGGTTAGAGTTCAAGTAGTGGTTTAGGAAAGAGAAAAGAGTTTGAAAGACCCCAAACCTCTAAGTACGATAGAGGCGGATCTTTAGGGCAGAAGCAATCGAGAACCAATCGTTAAAGAACCAAAAGTTTCTACCCTATCTGTGTCTGTAATGTATGTGGCAAGTTACATGGGGGCATTTGTCGTAAGGCCATTGGAGCCTGCTATAATTATGGAACAATCGGGTATTTTGCTAGAGATTGTACTATAGCACATCGACCTATGCCACATACTACCCTAGAAGGATCAGTCCAAGGTTCTGCTTTTAGAGATTCACAGATAGTTAGTGGAGGCAGTAGTGGAGGCAGAGGTAAAGGTAGAGGAAGTGTTACTGACAGCCAGGGCATAAGGCATCAATCTGAATGCAATAGTACACCGACCCGAGTGTACCTCACGCATCAAGAGAGAAAAGCGGAGACTTCCAACATAGTTACTGGTACGTTCTTAATTTTTGAAAGGAATAATTATGCACTATTGTATTTCTAGCTCTATTTACTTATATGATAACGTTAGAATTATATTTTTCTATTATTCCTTTGCATAGAAATAAATTTTGATTCTTTAGTGACTAGTCCCTTAGGATAAGGACTACGACAATAAGTGTGATTGAAATCAGTCTTGGAGCAGTTGCTAGGGAGAGACGTCCCCTAGAATACGATAAATTATAGAATTAATTGGTGTGCCTATTTAGTGCAAGGTAAAAAGACCTAAAAGTGAACTATAATAATACAGCTGTCCTAGATGAGGACAAAGGTATTACCGCCGATAGATATTAGTGAGTACCATAATAAGAATAAGATATGAATTTGAGAAGGATAAGATATAGGAAAATTTGATCTATTGGGATGTATTGTAGTAACTATACAATGTTCTTGATGTTGATACTGTAAGCTATAGATTATAGTACTGACTTGAGATTATTGTGTAGAGCTACGTACTACTCGATAGTACACCAAGATCAGAATAGTTGCAAATGGCATTTGTTTTGGTATAATTATGCCAGTACATAATTTTATTATTGGAAATGAATTTGAAAATCCTACTTAGGAATTTAAAACTCTAAAGTTAGAAGATCGAAAGGTTATAGTTATAAGATAGCTAGAGTCATTGATTCAGTTATCTAACCCGAACTACGATACATCAGGAATTTCTATACGACTAGAGATTTCGGTATAGTCATAAATTAAAGTTAAGTTGTGAAATGAAAAAAGAAGTAAATAGAAAAGGAAGGATGAAGATGGTAAAAAAAAAGAATGACATCAGGAAAAATATTTATTATGGTATAAAAGCGCAAACATCGAAATACGTTAAACAAAAGCAAACAAGATGGTATAAAATGGCACATAGGCCTAGATTTGAAATAAAGTTGGCAAGATAACATTTATGAATCTATGGCCAATGATTATATAAGTAATTCTAATACGACCACAATGGTCATTCAATAAGAAAACATGAATCGAAATATTAAATAGAACAATAGTAATAGAATATTAGTGTTATACACACAAATTAAATGTTGTATTAGATTATTATAAGTCATACATAGACTCAAAGAAAAGAAGATTATAAGAGAGAAAAACTAAGTTCTCACTTCATAAGATTATATAAGGTCCTAGAAAGAGTGGATCCGTTAGATCACAGATTTGTTTACCTCTAGAATTAAAATGAATTCCAATTTAACTTATGACAGAAGCTCATAAGGAACTTGACACACGAGGTGAGCAATCGATATATAAATATCATTGGCTAAAGTGCTACGGACCATCATTCCGACTATGAGGCTACATAGAAATGTGAGAGAGACATGAGAAAACAACACATATGGATAATTAAGGACTGACAGTGGGCAAAATTTCAAGGTCGAAATTTCTTTAAAAGGGGGGGGGGGGGGGAGGGAAGAATTGTAACACCCCTCCAAGCATAGTCCTGTGCATTTCACTGTATCGGTGACCGGTGTCAGTCCGAACAATTAAGAGGATTAGGACCATGTTTAAGTCTTCTAGAAAAGCCTTGTATGAAAATAAATAGCTACTATATGATGATGAAATGAAAATTTAGAAAACAAAGCACAATGAGTTAAATGAGCCGGTGGTCACAGCATTGGGTGACCGTATCGAGAAATGACTGCGAGATCAGTTATAACCCTATTTTCGTACGGGGCATTATGACACCTCAGGCCTAAGAAAAATTGCAAAGCTAAGGAAAATGTGAAAATCGCAGACAAAGGTAGAGAACCAGATCAAATAATTAGGTCAGGATTCCAGAAGAAATACTGAATTTTTAGTAAACCGGATTAGATCGGCAAGGGGCAAATTAGTTAATTCACCCTTAGAGGAGACTCATGACCTAACTGTCTAATAAAATGTGAGAAATTAAAATTGTGAAATATATAATTAAATTGAAGAAGTGGGGAAAAAAAAGGAAAAGAAAAGAAAATAAAATAAAAGATTAATGACATCACTCCCATGACATAAGCATGAACTCATAAATATTATAATTTTTAATTATGGAAAATGGTGGATAAATACTACAAAATAAGACAAAATGAAAAAGTAAAAATTTGGTCTTCTTCCTCATGGGTTGCCGCCACTCTCTCTTACTCTAATTCTCTTACATTTTCACTATTGTTAACCCTTAAAAGCTTGGTTTCTCCTCCCTTCCTCACCATAAAAACCCTAACCTCCAACATTAAAGTTTGATTTTAGACCTTGGTGGAGTGATTAGCAACTAAAAAAAGAAGAAAAGAAGGAGAATTGGATAATTAAAGAATCCATAAATTAAGGTATGTATAAATTAGTTTTAAATCCTTAAATACTACTTGAAATTAAGTTGAGATGCATGAAAATTGTGAAGAAAATGAAAATAATTTTGCATGAATGATGGGTAGAGAATTTGGCCAGCCATGGTTATGGTTGGAATTAATGGTGTTTATTTAAATTAAACATAAACTAGAGCTTAAATAATGTGATAGGCATAGTTAATATGTTAAGTAACATCAAATTTCATGGAATTGTGATGATTGGACAAATTAGGGTTCTTGATCCTTAGGGTTTTTGGGAGAAAATTTGAAAATTTAGTAAATTGATATACTTTGACCTAAGTGAGGTTTAAAATGGTTAATTGGTGTAATTTAGAATGTGTTTGAATGGTTAGAATTGAAATGGGATTGTGAATGTGTGATGTTCAATTCTGGATAGCTTGACCCTTACCCATTCAAATAGCTATAACTAAAAATTGGTTGCTCCAATTGGTGTGAGGCCAATTGAAGATGAAAATTAAGACATAATGAAACAATTTTGGTGAAGAAACCTTGCCCTAAAACTAAACACAAAGTGGTGTAAAATTAGGTCAAACCCAAAATTGGCACACTGCCACTGTATAGAAATGACCAAATAAACAGTACCATAACTTGGTGTAGGAAGGTCCAAATGACCTGAATTTTATACCGATGAAAAGCTGAGATATAGCAATACAACTTTTATGGAGAACACAAACCCAAATTCGAATCATAACCCATCCGAAAAGTGAACTGCAGTCGGCACACCAAAACTGCCAGAACCAGAATTGTGCCCAGAATTCTGGGTTGTAACCAATCCGGCAAGCCTTAGAAAGTAGGCATAACTTGAGCTACAAAACTCTAAATGGAGTGATTCAAAAAGGAAATTAAAGCTAAGACAATAAGGAACAACTTTGATGATGGACATTTAGCCAAATTTCTATAGTAACCAAACCAATGGAATAGTAAAAAATAGTGACCCAAAATTGAAAATTTACAATGCCTCTTAGGAAGCTTAGAAATTGAAATAGCAACTAATGCCAACCAATTTGACACTCAAAATGTGATATGTGGGTGTCATTAGAATTAACATACCTATTAAGTATGGAAAAGTCAACATTTTGACTTGAATAGTGCCACTATACACAAAAATGCAAAGGACCCAAATTTATAAACAGTAATGAGTAGGATAAGTCTGCAAAGAAATTATTAGAATTTAATTATTAGAAATGACTACTGAAGCACTTTAAATTTATGTGTTTCAGTTGGAAAGGGATCTTCGAAGGAGAAATGAAAAATTGAGTAAATTGAGTCAACAAAAGAGGTTTATGCACAACTAGTTTTAAATTGTTCATGTTTTGCATATTTTATTTGATTATATGATTTTAGTTTCTTTATGTATTATGTTTACCAATTATTGAATTTATTTCAATGATTATTGAAATGTGTTATGGTATGAATGAGTTTAGTTTTGGAAAATGAAATTAATTATGATTTTATTTTGTTGTGAATTAAATGAAACTGGCTTTGGAAAAATTTTGATTGAAATACGTTTTTATGGTTTGCATAGAAAATTTGATTTGAAATATGGTTTATACTTAACATGGGAAATGGAATAAATATGTTTTAAATTGCGATGGTCATAAAAAGTATTGGATATTGGAATTGACTTTGAATTGAATTGTATTGTGATTTATGCTCACAAAAAGGACAAAGAGATTCATGATCTGTTTTATATCTCACTATAGATGCTTGACTAGGTTATTACTCATCCCTCATTTGTTGAGAAGACACTGGAGTTAGCTTTGTTTTGATTACCATGGTATGTGTACATGCTTAGATTCTCCTCTTATTAGATGTTAGATCTAAGTTTCTCATGGCCCTTTCGGAAGTTACATTGTTGTGGTGTTGTAATGTGCACGATGATTCGATCTCCCCGACCATAGGGAGTTACAATCATGATTCAACCTTCTCGACCATAGGAAGTTAGAATTGCTTTGAAGATAGCCCTTACGGATTTGTTCGGCATAGTTAGTGAGATAAAGAATAGTTTTGGAAAGTGAGCAATAGTAATTTTTAAAATGAGAATTGTACATAATTGATTTTAGTGAAATGTTCTCTTTATTTCTATAAATTGATAGAATTATTTTAAATATTCAATTATGATTGCTAAATTGAATTTCTTGATCAATGTCATTTAAATACTTAATTTGTATCATTAAAAATATTGACTTTGATTTGATGAATTTCAAGATGTCCAAATTCTTTGCTATAATTTTGTCAATATATAGTGTATTATGTTTTAAATTATAGTTGGGCACGACTGAGTTTACCGCTCAGCAATAGCTTTGTATGCTGTCGCAGGTGAAAGGAATATAGAGCAGTTAAGTAAGATTCCTTGAAGACACATTAGGACTAGCTCTGGGTATATCGTAGGTATACCTTTGTACACTAGATTTTGATGTATTCATGTAATAATATGTATGTAAATTATTTGAGCAGTTGTACAAGAACTCTTATAAAATATTTTGGTATATAATTAAATACAAATTATTGTAATGTAAATTTGAGATTTTATTTACCTGTATAGTTTTGTAATATTAATTTTATTACCTTAATGAATGTAATATTCATATTTCTTCCTGAGTTTTATAATTAATGAATTGTTTTCTTTATGATAAGTATGGCTTGAAAATATAATTGAGTTGATTATATTGAATTGGGATACAAAAGTGATTTGTATTGGAGTTGTGGTTGAGAAAGAAATATCGCAAGTGTTTTTTTTTTTTTCAGATTTTGAAGAACTGTTTTCTCAAAATATAGCCGACACTCTGCCAAAATTTTTACAAATTTGCGGAAACCTAAAAATTATTAAATATTGAGATATGGTTTTAACTTCAATTAAAAATTTTTAATACCCATCAAAAGTGCTCACCACCTTTAAAAGAAAATAGAATTGCTTTAAAATCCCTTATTAAATTCTACTAATGGGTTACCGGTAGGCGAAGTACGGTAATTCATTAGGTGTACTACGGGAGCATATTATGCCTTATGGAGGGGTAAGGTGTGACAACCTCGTGAGCTCTCTACAATATATTCCATATAATGGCCAACCAACTACACATATATATAAGCTACTAAAACCTAGTCATTTTAGGACTTTAATTATTAAATTTCATAATTTAAATTCTACTAAACTTGCTAAACTAATTATACTTCCTAAATTAATTACACTTTCTAATTCTAATTGGACCTGGACTCTAATAATCTCTACGTCTAAGTTAAATGGAATTAGTCTTCATAATTTCTGTAAGAGTTAATTTTCTCTTAAGTATTTCTTTGCACTCTTGATTGTTAATATTGCCTCTTACTTCCACGTACATTCTTCTAATCAATGTGCTTCCTTCCAATTTGTAGAGATTCTTTGTACCAATCTTCTCCCCTTCATGATCATAAGAGCACCTCGGCTAACTCTCATGACTCCACCATGAATCGAACACTCATAACCCAAAGAATTCAACTTACCTAAGGAAATTAAGTTCCTTTCAAATTTAGAAACATATCTCACTTTATCGAACACTTTTACTTAATCACCATGTAGCTTGATCTTCACTCTTCCAACACCTTCAATTTTCATCTTGTTCCCATTAGCTAGCTTCATTTTTTTCTCCTTTCTTTTCTTCAATTACATCAAATCACTCCTTCTTTGAGCAAATATAGAATGGGCAAGCAAAATCCATTAACTACTCATCTTGTAATAGATCTTTTGCCTTTTTTTTTTATCATCATCCATACTCAAACATTCACCATGAACACCATTATCCATTGCAATTACAGTAGTTCTTTTTTTTCTTTTTCTTTTCCATGACTCTTTTTTAATTGTTTAAACTCTGCAAGATCTTCGTTTATCTTTATATAATGATATTGAATGTGACCCTTCTTATGATAGTAGTAGCATTCTCTATCTTCAAGGTCTATCCGTGGTCTCGAGCTTGACCTACTATTCTTTCTCCAATTGTTTCCACTTGGATTACTTCTACCATGATTAGAACCAGTAATAAAAGCTCCACCTTCATTGCTACTACCTGTTCTCTTAAACTTCTCGTCATCCAAGATAACCGCAGTAACATTCTCCACCTTTAAAGTCTCATTCCCAATTGTTAGAGCTGTAAATAAGCTTTTATAAGAGCATGAGAGAGGTTAAAAGTAAGAAGACTTTATCTTCTTCATCAACTTTCACACGAACACTAGTCAATTGGATAATTAATTTATTAAAAATATTAAGGTGATCCCTCACATTAGTACCTTCATCCATTTTGAGCTGGTACAACTCCTTCTTCAAGTATAAATGATTTGTGAGTGACTTTGATATGTACAGGCTCTCTAATTTCTTCCACAAAACAACTGGCAAAGTCTCTTCCAAGACATTGTATTTCATATTTGGGGCTAACGTCAATCTAATCGTACGCATAGACCTTTGTTGAAGCTCCTCCCAATCATCATCTGTCATGGTTGCTGGTTATTTCTCATTCAATACTTTAATTAATCCTTGTTGTACAAGGACATCCTTCATGGTACTTTGCCAAAAACTAAAATTATTTTTCCCATCGAATGGCTCCACCTCAAATTTTGTGCTCGCCATCTTTGACATCTCGAACCTGGCTCTGATACCACTTGTTTTGTAAATTACATCCACACAAAATAAAGAACACAAAATTTAACGTAGTTCGGCATAAGCCTACTCCATCAATAAATCTACTATTAAGAAAAAATAATTACACACACTAATTATTTTTCTCATCCTCAAAATCACTCAAATAAAACTCATGGAATTCAACATATCTCTCCACTTTGTGAGCTCTCTACAATACATTCTATATAATGGCCAACCAACTACACATATATATAGGCCGCTAAAATTTAGTCCTTTTAGGACTCTAATTATTAAACTTTATAGTTTAAATTCTATTAAACTTTGTAAACTAATTGTATTTGCTAAATTAATTATACTTCCTAATTCCAATTGAACTTGGACTCTAACATATATTAATTAATTTCTATTTTTTTTTATTTTGTTTACTCTTTAATATCTCTATGCAGTTGAAATCAAATTTTCTATCAGTTAATGTATTTAAGGAGAGAAAAATTACCATTATGAGAACTAAAAATTTCAAAAATTAAAAACATAGAGTGATTATATAGTTTATTTTTAAATTATAAAAACTAAATGAAATTAAAATTAACGTGTGTGTGTGTGTGTGTGTGTGTATATATATATATATATATATATATATAGAGAGAGAGAGAGAGAGAGAGAGAGAGAGAGAGAGAGAGAGAGAGAGGACAGACTAAACCTGAAAGAACATGATCTTTGGGGGTTATATCTAATTTACTAGACGTTTGCCTACGAGATTAAGAGCAAATGGAATTTGTCTCACTTATCCCACAATTTCTTTCGAATATATTTAAAAGTTTATATAATAATTTGAGTTTGTTTCCACATATATATATTATTTTAAATATCATTTATTAAATTTATAAATATTATCATAAGAATATATATTTATATTAAATTAATTACTATTTATATAGACAAACTTAGATAATGAGTATCCAACACATAAAATCAAACTTGATTCAAACCCAAACACATGATTAAGATACCTAAAAACTATATCTCAGTGACTAACTTATTGTTTATAAAAAAAATATAAAAAGATTAAACTATAATTTTATAATACTTTAGAGACTAAATTATAAAATAACTTTTAATATATGTGCTAATGAGTTTGAATCAATGACTAAACTATTTCAATAAGGAATTGGAATGGGATATAATTTTTACTTCTTCTTGTTGGAATATGGATTAAGTCACCCAAGTGGGTCAACCCGAATTTATGGTTTTCTATTATGTGAAACAGAAATATATATTAAAAGAAAGTAATAACCCTGTGTGACTACAAATAATTGTATTTATACAAAGAATTGTATCCATACATAGAGTTGTGTCTATTGGCCAAAGATGGTCATATTAAATATATAAATAGTCAATCTTCTTAAGAAAAAGATACTTGGTTAGAATAATAACAAAAGCGTTGCTATTTGGAATTAGTTCTTAGGCTTTTTTTAAAGATATTTTTAATCTTAACAATTTGGAGCACTTTATCTTTCTGCAACAACAGGGTACACACTTATTGTGAATTTATACTTATAGTTTATATTATTCATGTGATTATATTATAGACTAGTGAAACAAATATAGTAGAAATCTTAGTAGTTTGTATGAACATGGATTGTGATCCTTGTTATTGAATCCATGTGTTGGGTCTTTTTAATTTTTTTTCATTGGTATCAGAGCCCTAAATATTTATTTTCTAGTCTAATTAACATGCATATAACATGTATTATTATTATTATTATTATTATTATTATTATTATTATTATTATTGTTGTTGTTGTTGTTGTTGTTGTTGTTGTTGTTGTTGTTGTTGTTATTGTTGTTGTTGTTGTTATTGTTGTTGTTGTTAGTGTTGATTTGTGAATCAAATTTACGTGGATAAATATTTACATTCTTCCCATACTAAAATTTATTACATGATTTGCAAATATGAGTTTTAATATTCTGAGATTTCGAATCTTGATGAATATTTTAGATTCCATAAAATTTAATTTTCTATTATAGAAAAATTGAATTTTTAAGAAAATGAATCTGAAATTTTTGTTCATGAACTACCATCAGCGTAGATGGGTTTGAAATGGTCCCTTACTTATAATTGTTCATGAACAATTATAAGTAAGGGACCATTTCAAACCCATCTACGCTGATGGTAGTTATTGTATGCTGCGCATATATAGTTACCATTACTATCTCTGTTGGTTGGGCTTGTTGGCAACGTAGTACTAGGCTTGTTGACAACGTGGTACTACACCTAGAATGGTTCTTTGATCATGTAGCATTGCATAATGGTGGTTGTTCCAAATGTACACTAGTGGTTGGTGGTCTTGGACTACAGCTAGGCGTTCGACTGGTGGTGGCACTATATCTTGGATGGCTAGAATTTGTGATCTGGAAATCATTTTCAAATATGTCATGTTGTGTGAAACATTGAGGAAGGAGCAGTAGGGATATGCGAAGGCCACTTGCTTTGCTACAACTAGCCATGGTCGCTGTGATTACCAATAAAAGACGCTGATGTTGTTTAAATCCATGCTTGCATGTATGGTGTCCTGCAAATCATGGCTTTTCAATGGAAGGAAGAGGAAGAAAGAGCATAACCCATTGCCCATGTTTTTCAAAGAAATTACAAGTTATGCTATTAACATAGTTGCCATTGTTTTCAACATATTTACAACTCAACCATCTTTTATTTTTGCCATTGATGTAAATGAAAATCACAAAAATGAAATCTCCAATGATTTACAATCAATGCCACTTGAATTTTCTTTTTTACTATTGAATTAAAAAAATACAGATTTGAAATTTAAATCTAATTCAATTAGGACATGAATTAAATTGTTTAATTAAATTAGAATTATAATTTTAAATCCTAATTGAATTAGAACTTGAATTAAATTGTCAATTCAAGTAATTTTTAATTCTAGTCAAAATTGAGATTTAAATTAAAGTGTTTAATTTAAATTAATTCTAGAAATATTATTTTCTGGAATTAATACAAGGTGGCATGTAAATTATTGGGTATTAGAATTAAAATGTTTAATTCTATATTAATTTTAGAAATTAGTTTCTAAAATTATTTAAAGGGCAATTGGAAGAATAATTTATTGAATTAAATTGTTTAATTCAATATTTAATTTTAGAAAAAATGTTTCTAAAATAAAAAATGGCAAACAGTGGGGCAAATAAATTAATTTGATGAAATCAAATAAAATTAGTTTTAATTGTCTTCATTAAAATTAACTATAGTAATTCCAAAATTATTTTGGAATCAATGTTCCTATGATTAAGAAATCAAATTAAAAGTGTTTAGTTCATTTATATTTTAGAAAAGGAGTTCTAAAACTATATGGGGCAAACTAAAATTAATATTTTGATGAATTCAATTAAAATTAGTTTTAACTGACTTCATTGAAAATTAATTTTAGCTTCTAAATTTGTTTTATAGAATTTTATATCTTTAATTGGATTAGAGATTGAATTAAATTATTCATTGATGTGAATATATATATGATAAGAATATGAAATTTTTTATTATTTTATTTCACTTGTATATATATATATATATATATGTAACACCCTTATATTAAGCAGTCTATGCATTCTACTGTTTTGGTGACCGGTGTCTTTCCGGACAGTTAGGATATCTGGAACTACACTTAAATGATAGTGAGGAGACATAAAATGATGAAATATATGATAAGAAAATACAAGAAAAATTAAGAAAAAATAAAAGAGATAAAATGCAATTAGGTTAAATGAGCTGGAACCGTAGCGATGGGTGACCGCACCGGAAAGTCACTGCATAGACAGTTGACAACCCTAGGACTGCGGGGAACCCTAAGAAATAATTTTTAAGACATAATTAAAAGTCTATTGAGGACTCTATGACATTGAAAATGTCAAAGAAAATTCAATGAATCGGTACAAACGAAAACGAAAATTAAAGAAACCGACAAATTCGGAATTAAATCGGTATTACCGAAAAATTTGAAATACAACCCGAAGAGGGTATTTTGGTCATTTGACACCTAGAGTTGACTTTTGATCTAAATGTCCATTAAAAATAAGTAGTATTAAATTTTAAAAACCCATAAAAATTAAAAGTTATATGTTAAATGTAAATAAAGAAAAATGGGGGTATAATTTGAGATGATTAAAAACTTTAATTATAATAATATTAAACCTAAGTTAGTGGAAGATTAGTGGGACTATATAAAGCCACTTGAGGACAAATTGCTCCACTAAGTGTCTTCTTCTTCCTCATATCCTTTCCTTGGCCGAATTCAAATCCTCTCCCAAATCCACCATGGCCGCACCATGCAAAGCTTCATCTCCTCCATGTTCAAGCCATGATTCATATAACTTCCTTCATTAAAAGTGGTCCACACATCTTGGGAAGGAGATAGACAGCAAAAGGAAGGAGACTTGGTGAGGTTTTATCAAGCTCCATAAAAGGTTAGTGTCCATTTTCTCTTCCTTATTTAATTAAACTTTGAATTAAGGATTTGATGAGTAATTGATGTGTTCAATTTCGGTAGCCATGGAAGAATTGAGAGTGTGATTATTTCATGTGTGAAAGAGGTGATTTATGATGTTGATTAAGGTATTATATGTGTAGCCAATTTATTTCATGTGTATGTTTGAAGTTGGTACATTTGAATTAGAGTTTTGAAAAAAGTGTTGAAGACTTTGGCAATTGATGAGTTTTGGCAGCCCTAATGAAGTTAGAAGATTGATGTTTCCATGAATTTAAATGTTGAATTATTGTATTGATGAATTAGTGGAAGTGTAGTGGATGTTGCTAATTGAAGTATATGTATTGGCCAATTATTTCCATGT
Organism: Hevea brasiliensis; assembly: GCF_030052815.1. Taxonomy (NCBI): domain Eukaryota; kingdom Viridiplantae; phylum Streptophyta; class Magnoliopsida; order Malpighiales; family Euphorbiaceae; genus Hevea; species Hevea brasiliensis. The sequence continues at coordinate 8,142,175 of NW_026614585.1, forward strand.
GTGTTATGTTGATTTTGACCCTTTGAATTAGGGTTTAGTATTGAATATTGAGGCCTTGTATAAACTGCTGGACATTTGGCCAATTGAGATTTAATTGATGACAATTAGAAGTACTTTGTATGCAATTGAATGTTTGGGAGTTGAAGAAATTTAATTTTAATTGTTATTGCAAATTGAGAATTGGTTAAGGGCAGTGTGTATTTTGAGCCCTAACCTAAATTTTGTGACCCCAATTGGTAAATAGACTTAAAATGGAATAACTATCATATAGAAACTTTGCCAGAATTCTGCCTAAAAGTGATCTAAAAATTTGACCTAATTCGGATTGACAATTTGCAAACCCAGAATTTTGACCAAATGAACAGTATTCACTCATTTGGCTATAACTCACTATAGATAGGTCCAAATGACCTAAAGTTTATATCATTGGAAAGCTTAGACATAGGGATACAACTCTTATGGAGACACCAAAGCTCAGAAATGTTATTAACCAAGTCAATTTTCTTGCCCAAGTTGGGTTACCAAAACTGTCCAGTCCCCAATGCTGCCCAGAAATTCTGAGTAGATATCAATCCGGCCAGTTATATTAAAATTAGCATAACTTGAGCTAGAAAACTCCAAATGGAGTGATTCAAAAAGGAAATTAAAGAAGACACAATAAGGAACAACTTTGAAGAAGAGAGTTTAGCCAAATGTTTACTGTAACAATGACTAATGGAATAGTGAACTTAAGACATGAAATCTAGAAAATTGAAATAAAGTGTAATAAGCTTTGAAATGAAATTGGCAACAAATGCCAACATATGTGGAATGTAAAATGTGACATGTTGGTGATATAAAAACTAACTTACCTATTATGTATGAAAAGTCAACATTTTACCCAATTAGTCAAATGAATAGTAACTCCATAACCCTAAATACAAGAATTCAACTTATAAGACATAATAGGTAAATGTAGTATGCAAAAATGAAATTATTGGAATTAATTATTAGAAATGGTTCGAATGGATACTAAAATACTTTAAAATTATGTGTTTTAGTTGAAAAGAGATTTTCGAAGAAAGAAAGAAAATTGGATTAAATCAAGTCAACAAAAGAGGTTTGTGCACAACTAGCCTATTTCTATATTTTAAATTTATTATGGGTTTTGAATGAACTTGATAATTGTATTTTCTCTGTGTACAAGAATTTTAATTTATTGAATGACTTTATATGATTTAATTATATTTTCTCCTATGCATTTAAGGATTTATTGCATGGTTTTGACAATTATAAATTGTGAATTGTACACTTGATGTATTGACAACCTTATGCATGAGTTTATAATTATTAAAAATATTTATGGATTTGTAAAGATGCTTATGAGTAAAAATTGTTTGAAATATGCTTTGAAACCACAGTCGGCATGGCAATGTGATTGAATTCCTCATTGGCTTGTCTAATGGGATGAATTGAATTCCCTCTCTGGCTGAAGTGTTGAGGTGTGTGCCAGTTGAGGAAGAATTGAATGAGTACTCATATTTGCTAGCTAGCCTATGTATATTCCTTTAGCCTTTGGTTATTGGGAGAATTGGCTTTATCGTGGTATATAACCTGACATTATTTTAGTGTCATGGTCTAAGCTGTGTGAATGTTTTCAACATCCTCAAATTATGCATACTTGATAAAATGTGATTGAAACAAAAATTTGTTAGTGGTTGGAAAATGATATATTGTTTCATGGTTCAAGAAAAATATAAATAATACAATTACTTTATTATGAATTGGATAAATTATTATTACTAGATCAAATGCTATTCATCAAAAAATCTGTTTGATTGGAACTATCAATTTTGATTTTATTGGGTTTTGAAGAATTTAAATATTTTGAGCCTTTTTGCTATGGTTTGTCAAAGTATATTTTGTATTAAATTTTAATTTATTTGTTATGCACCATTGAGTTCACCGCTCAGCGATAACTTTGTATGCTGTCGCAGGTGAAAGAAAAGATAGAGCAGTTGAGTGAAATCACTTGAAGCTATGACTTGAAGACAAACTAGGATTATATTGGGTATATTGTAAATATATTTGTAGACATTAGATTTTGATGTAAGTATGTAACTATGTGTATGTAATTGCTTTTGAGTAGTTATATAAAAACTCTTGAAATATTATTTTAGTATATAATTAAATACAAATAATTGTAATAGTATCTAGAGATTTTAATTACCTGTATATTTTTGTGAAATAAATTGTATTACCACAATGAATGTAGTACTTAAATTTTCTTCTGAATTTTGAAATTAATGAATTATTTCCTTTATGATGAGTTTGTTAAAAATAAATTGCGATGATTACTGGAAATTATTTATTAATTGTTGAGATTGGATTGGGACATTTTTTTTGTAAATTGCTTTTGCAGGTAAATTGAAGAACTGTTTCTATCTAGTTTTAGCCGTAACCATGCGAATTTTTCGTAAAAGTTTAAAAATGCCAAATTATTACTAAATAAATTTATGACACATCCTTGAGTTTAAATACTCAAGATAAATTTTTATTACCACGTTAGACTTAAAAACGAAATTGTTCTACCAAAATCCCTTGTAGTATATTTAATAGATTATCGGTAAGCGAAGTACGATAATTTATTAGGTATACTATGGGATCATGTTACATCATACAGAGGGATAGGGTGTGACAATATATATATATATATATATATATATATATATATATATATATATATATATATATATATATATATTTGTTAATATCTTTACAAAGTTATTTATATATAAATAACTATGCATATAAGACATGTGAATGTGTGTCTTATTAAATATTTCAATATTAGATATTGAATATATTGTTGCTTAATCTTGAATTTGCATAATTTAAAATTATAGTTTCTTATATAATTAATTATGTTAAACTTATTGCACATTAGAAATTTTAGATGATAATTGAAAACATAGTGAACTTTCGATTCTAAGTCTAACGTAGAATAAGAGTTAACATAATTAATTATGGTATAAGATATTTATGTATATGAATTTAGAATTTATTGCATATTATCTCATATTAGTTTATTTTTATATATCAATATGAAAATTTCACGTCTTGAAAGAGTAAGAGACTTTTAATTTGCCTATTACCTATTGGGGTAATATTACCACTGGATTTGTCCTTAACTAAGTTTCATCTAAATTAGTTACTACAACTCCATATGCGTATGGACTCATAGAAAACCGATTTAAGTGTTATTGAAACCTTAAGGGTGTATTGTTTTAGTTCACAAACCTTCTTATAAATATGAAAAATTTGGTCCAAGGAAAAGGAAATGTATCTTTATAAGATACTTAGAATAGTAAAAAAGATATGTATTTATAGGTGAACAAGATAGTGACACGGTAATTAAATTTGAATAATAAGATTCATATTCTTAAAGAATGATTTTTCTCGATACGGTGAGATAAGTCAAGATCTATCTCTATATGAAATTGCGGACCAGATTGCTTTCGCTATACAACCTAAAATGGAATTCTTTTTTCCTTAGTGAGTGTATTTCAATTGACAATGAAACAAGTTTCAATTGCCATCAAAATACAACTTGTAGAAAATCCAACATATATTGTTGGTCCTCGTAGGAGTAACATAAACATTGATGAGTCAATTTATCAATCTCAATCACGGCAATCGAGTTGTATGAATGTTTTTCATTGTTGTTTTGAGATCAAAGGGGAAGCATTTTATAGTTACTTCATAAGATAAAGAAAAAGGAAATAATAAGTGTATCCCTCATATGCCCTGCCAAGGATGAATGGCCTCATATGCCTTGCTAAGAATGAATGAAATAAGGCAATAGAATAAGAGGTGGATTTTATGATAATAAGTATATCCCTCATATGCCCTGCCAAGGACAAATGGGCTCATATGCCTTGTTAAAAATGAATGAATTAAGGCAATAGAAAAAGAGGTGTATTTTATGAATATGGAACCAAGTATGTGAATTGGTTGATTTACCAAAAAGAAAGCAAATGGGAAAAGTCCCCTATACTAATACAATTATATCTACTATATTGTTGGGTTGGTTAGTAGATACCAATCTGATTAAGAACGTCAAAATTGGAAAATAGTTAGGAGGATACTAAGGTATCTAAAAGTATATCAATACTAAATATAATTTTATTTAAGACATAATTGCAAGAAAAAAGATGAACATAAAGCACATTTCTATGTATAATATAGTAACCTATTGTAAAAAATATTTATAATAAGTATGTTAAATCTTTGGGTTTGCTTAGATGTTTAACGTAATTATAGTATATTTTTCCCAAACATGTTCATATGTCTAACTTATTTTGTATATTCATATACATATATGAATATATATGTTTGGAATATATATTAAAACTTGAAAAGAATGTCGGACAGATAAAAAGATTGACCTTCTCACACAGATAATGGCCTCCATAACTTTAGTGGTGGATAGGGATGAGACAATTACAAGCTTAATATTATTTATGTGATTTAATATAAAGAGCTCAAAGCTTATAACGTAAAATGTCACCTTGGAAAAGAGACAAGAAACTAAGGTTATTGTAAGCTAAGTAATTGCATTGACTATATGTGATTTGAGTCACATTATCTGTCTTGACACCAGATGTGAATTTTGATATGAAAAAGTAGACAAGTGAACTCAAAGTTAGACATTTGGTGTCTGAACTATCATTTGTATGGTATTTAATAAAGACATACCTCCATGGGAAAGGAGCAAATACCATAGCATGTGATTCATACCAGATGTGCAATTTGTGTCCATTAAGGAAAATATAAATGTGATCTTTACTTGATATTGTGTGATACTCTAAAGATTATAAGTGGGCTTTACTTAGCATCCTCATGACTCTAATCAGTTATTCAAAACTTAGTTTAATGTTTGCTATCTTAGGGTGTTGCCAAAGGACTATGAAAGATTTGGTCTAGAGGGGCATTCCTAGAAAAGCAACTTAAATTAAGGTTGAGAGTATTGTAAAAAGAGAAAGATCATTAGAATTATCACATTAGTCTATGTTCATAGGCTAGCCAATTATATTTATCTTTGAGATAAAAACATAATTATGAACTCAGGATATGTAAATGAAATCAAAAGAGATTTGAATGTTATAAGTGATATAAGGTGCTGCATACTACATCTACTTTAAGCTCCATCAGTCAAGATGCTATATTATTCTAATAGGTATATAGCAAACGAGCTCTCAAAGTATACACCAGTCACACGGTCTATTTACGAAGTATGAATATTGCAAAATTAAAATGAGAGTTGACACATCATTTGTGAATGGGAGATGTTAGAAATATAGATTAGGTCACCTATTTGGGTTAACCCGAATCTATAGTTTTCTATCATGTGAAATAGAAATATATATTAAAAGGAAGTAATGAACCTATGTCACTATAAAGAATTGTATTTATGCAAAGAGTTGTATCCATACATAGAGTTATATCCATACATAGAGATGTATCCATACAAAGAGTTGTGTCCATTAGCCAAAGGTGATCATATTAAATATATAAATAGCTAATCTTCATAAGAAAAAGATAGTTGGTTAGAATAGTAACAAAAGTGTAACTATTTTTAACTGGTTCTTAAACTTCTTTTAAAGATGCTTTTAATCTCAACAATTTGAAGGATTTTATCTTTTTGCAACAAGAAGGTGCACACTTAGACTGTAAATTAATCTATATAGTTTATATTATTTATGTGATTATATGGTAGACTAGTGAAACAAATATAATGGAGATCCTAGGATATTTTGTGTGAACATGGGTTATGATCTATGTAATTAAATCCATGTGTTGGGTCTTTTTAATTTTTTCTTCACTTCTATTTTAAAATTTTATTGTAATTCAATTTTTTTTAATCAAATTAAATAGATTGAATTGAAATAATTGATAACTCCAAGTGCAAAACAAGATATTCACGACTTAGGTTTTCCAATTGTTATGGATTTTCTCTTTCTGATGAAGAGACTTGTTTTGTCGCATAGCTATGCATATAGAGATTGTCACACGAACAAATTTTTAAAAAATAATAAAAGTTTAGTTCAAAATCTTAAGAAAAAAGAGAGAAAAATAAAGCAAAGAACTTTATTGAGAATTAAAGAAATAAATAAAATACAAAAATTAAATATAATAAGTGTATTTATAAAGTTTAGTAGTCCTAAACTAATTAGGAATAAAATAACTATTATATAGAAATATTAAATAAATATAAATACAATAGAAAATCTAGATACAAATAGACTTTATAAAATTTAAGTATAAAATGATACATATTAATAAAAATTACTTTTGAATATATTTTTTTAAAATATATATATAAATAAAAATGAATATTGCTATTTTATTTTATTCTTTCATTTAGTGATGTAAACAAGAGATAATCTAGGCTACTAATATGGAGAGCTATTTTAAATTGTATATTTCTATTCATAAAAATTTATCTTGAGGGTGTTTTTTTCTTTTTATGAATTGTTTATTAAATTGGTTATGGCCTTAACAATCTAGATTGTGGAAATAGGTACTCCTAAATAATAAAATCAATAAATTATATTAATTAAATTACAAGTTATAATCACATCAACTTGAGGGTGTTTTAGACTTTTTTTAATTATTATTGATTGTGACATTAATAAATTAGTTTGTTGAAATAGGTAATCCTAAATAATAAAATCAACAAATTATATTAATTAAATTATTAGTTGTAATCACACTATTAATTAAATTATAATGGCAATAAACTATACATTTTTTTATATATAGTTATATGTTATAATTCTATTTTAATTTATACTTGCATTATTTATAATTTAATTATCTTATGATTAGTCTCATTTTTTTTTTCAGAGATAGAGTACACGCACATACAAATTAGTGACAGAAATAAACCACCATTAAAATTATAGTAATTTTAATAGAGTACTTGTTTCCATATAATCTGTCACGACCCAACCTATGGGTCAGACCGGCACTAGGACCTGGGCCAGCCTAAAGCCCCCGAGGCCCGTAGTAAGCCTAACTATTCCTTAACCCAACTCTAAGGCCCATTTGGGCCCAATTTCAAGAATTCAACCGAAAAGAGTCCAGCCATAAAATGGACCTTTCAACGGGGACTTTTTGACTCACCCGACCTGTAAACACATTATATAATCAATTGGAGAGCTCAACTCACCCTCCACATACTCATACAACATAAAAATAAATGGGAGCACAGCTCCCTCATCTAGTCCATCAACATGCATAAAATAATAAGTTTACAGGTCCAAAATAACAATTTATATTACAGACCCAATTCAAATAAATATTGCTAACACATGCGAAAATTCTAAGAGTTAACAGGTTTATACAAAAATTTATAAACGACCTCCGAGGGAGAAAAGCAGGTTAACCTCAAAAATATTCCCCTGTGGCCTGGAAAAATATTGAACAGGAGTGAGCGTTCGACTCAGAGAGTAGAATATCAATTTTAACCATAATCTCTATAACTATCTAAAGCTAATGCACCCTGTAGAGTGAAATGTAACATCAGCAATAATTTCACATCATAACAGCAAAAAAGTAATTTGGAGCACTCACACACCCAGTAATATCAATCATAATATATGGGAGCTGATCCCCTATACAACTCTCTTAAATCCAACCTGTGCCAGCGAAGAACTCAAGCCGGACTTTCGTTTAATAAACCAAATCGGGGTCCCAACGAAGAACTCAAGCCGTGACTACTCCCGAAGGACCGGGTCCCAGCGAAGATCTCAAGCCGTGTCTACCCGTTCTATCCATAGCCAACACCACATCACACGCACGCCAACGCACGCACACTGCTCCAAATTACCACAATAAAATACATGGCACTTTAACAGTTGTGAATGCAATATAAAACGTGCCTAGAGTTTAACTACATAGATATATATATATATAAGTGATGCATGGGCATGCTTGAACATATAATAATAGTGAAATTACAATTAAAATTAATATTTTACTCACAGACTTAATAGCAATCACTGTGGTGGCTGGGCGGAGGAAGAAGGCTGTCCCGGCTCACTTGACAATTTTATTACAATCATTTAATAAATTTGACCCAATACAAGCTAAGAAAAAATCAAATACATCCTAAGTCGTGCCGAAAATCCGGCAGAGTCTCCCTTATACCTAGGACCTACCCAACCTGCAAAAGGGCTCAAAACGCACTTCTATATTCACAAATCATACACTAACAACTCAATCACATCACACAGCCCCTCCTGGGCCCATCCAAACAGTCCTCAATCACAATATGTAAATTTACAGTTTAGTCCTTATAATTGATCATTTTTGCAAAAACTGCTCAAATAAGCTCTAAAAATTCTAAAACTTTGCCCCGCGGTTCTTAGCAATATTACTAGGCTATTTCAAAAAGAATTATAATTTTCTGAGCTACCACGAATATTTTATGGATTTTTTAATCCTATTTAAGCACTAGAAAATTGAAATAAAGTAAGATTCGGGTTTACCTATGCCGATTCTAACTTTGGGGACGCGCTCGGGACATTTGACAATGGTGGGGTAGCCAAAACCTCGATCCAATTGGGAGACTTTTTCGGTAGCCGGTCTGTCTAGCTGGAAATTCACAGACCTGGACAACTGTCGAATTTTCATGAATTGAAGATACCTACACGAAGCCCACAACACGGGGGTTAGTACATAAATTTTACGGAATTTTTTAAGCTCATTTAATGCTCAGAAAAATACTGCGAAGTTCCATGGGACCCATCGAAAAATGGTATCAAAAAATTTTGAAATTTATATTGCCGCAAAGCTCTCGACGAGTGGAGCGCTCTAGTACTTTCGGTTTTCTCGTGGGGTTCACGATTTGCGAGAAATCTAGCCCAAAAGTCAAAATGGGCTAAAACTTCCCAGGCAAAAATTGGACAAACCGCTCGATAGATTTTGGTGTTCTTAGTGTCTATGGAAAGCTCTCGACAAGTAGATGGGTTTAGACACAAGACGCGGCCCAATCGGTGGCCGGATAGACCGAATTTTGGTCGGGAAGACAAAGGGCCGTGCGCTGCGCGTCGCGTCGCTTCGTGCTATGCTTGCCGGCGTTTCAGGCTGCGGCCGGCGAGTTGGGGCGGCTGGGGAGGCACGCCAATGGGCTGGGGTGGCTGGGGAGGCAGCTGGCCGGCGAGGGGAGGTGGGAGGAGAGAGAAAATGGGAGAGAGAGAGAGAGAGAGAGAGAGAGGAAGGAGAACGCGCGCGGGAGAGGAGAAGAAGAAGAAAAGGAGCCGGCCCGATTCGGCCGGTCCAATCCGGTCCGGTCCGGTTCGGTTTGACCAGTTCGATTCAGGATATAAAATTTTAAATTTTTACTCTGCCTTGGAACTAAAAACGAGGTCCAAAAATTTCGAAAAAAATTCTAGAAAACTCAGAAAAATTCATAGACTCCAAAATATATTTTTAGTTTTGCCACGTGGTCTTTAAATTAAATTTTAAAAATCAACAAAGTTTTTATTTTCTGAAAATCGAACCCGATTTCTAAAATCCAAAAAATTTCAAATAATTTCCTAAAATTCAAATAAAATAAAATATCAATATTTACCCAAAAATAATAAATTTAAAAATTAGGGTTGTTACATTCTTCCCCTCTTACAGAAAATTCGTCCTCGAATTTTTACACAAGGCAAAATAAAGTACAGGATTACACATTGAACAGATAAGGGTACTTGCTACTCATGTCCCATTCTGACTCCCAGGTGCACTCTTCCACTGATTGGCTCCTCCACAAAACCTTAACCATAGGGATCTGTTTTGATCTTAGCTGCCTCACTTGGTAGTCCACTATGGCTACAGGTTGCTCCTCAAACATCAGGTTTTCTTTTAGCTCTATTACATCCGGTTGTAGCACATGGGAAGGATCAGGAATGTATTTCCTGAGCATGGAGATGTGAAACACAGGATGAACATGAGAAAGGTTGGGTGGTAGCTCCAACCGGTAGGCAACTGCTCCAACTCTATCAGTAACCTCAAAAGGTCCAATATACCAAGGTGCCAACTTGCCCTTCTTTCCAAATCTCATGACTCCTTTCATTGGAAAAACGTTCAGGAATACATAATCGCCTACTACAAACTCCACATCCCTCCGTCTGGGGTCTGCATAACTCTTCTACCAACTGAAAGCTGTTTTCAATCGTTCCCTGATTAAAGGAACTATCTCTGAAGTGTACTGCACTAGGTCTACATCATGCACCTTCGCTTCTCCCATTTCTGTCCAACACAGAGGAGACCTACACTTTCTTCCATATAGTGCCTCATAGGGTGCCATCCCTATGCTAGAATGGTAACTGTTGTTATAGGCAAACTCCACCAAAGCTAGCTGATCATCCCATTGACCTCCAAAATCCAAAACACTCATGCGAAGCATGTCTTCCAGTGTTTGGATTGTCCTCTTGGACTATCCGTCTGTCTGAGGGTGGAAAGCAGTACTAAAGTTCAACTGTGTGCCAAGTGCCTCCTGCAACTTCCTCCAAAACTGAGAAGTGAACTTGGGCCCTCTGTCAGATATTATGGAAGCAGGAACTCCATGCAATCTGACTATTTCTCGAATGTAGAATCAGGCGTACTGTGTCATAGAATATGTAGTCTTCACAGGCAAGAAATGTGCTGATTTAGTTAGGCGGTCTATAATTACCCATATCGAATAATATCCTCGCGTGGTACGAGGTAACCCAATCACAAAATCCATGGTAATCATTTCCCACTTCCATTCTGGGATAGGGAGCTCTTGCAGCTTCCCTGACGGTCTCTGGTGTTCAAACTTCACCTTCTGACAAGTCAAGCACTTGGACACAAAGTCTGCTATGTCTCTATTCATGCCATTCCACCAATAACTATCTTTCACATCATGGTACATCTTGGTGGAACCTGGGTGGACACTTTATAGTTTATAGTGTGCCTCTCGCATGATTTCATTCCTGAGATTGTCCACATCGGGCACACATATCTTAGAACCTTGCACTAGGGCACCGTCATTGGCAAATCCAAACTCACCACCTTCACCCTGCTATACTCTTTCTATGATTTTCATCAATTTTTAGTCTTTGTGCTGGGAAACTCCAACTCTATCTTGCAAGTCTAGGCTCATTGAAAAATGAGCCAACAATACCCCCTCATCTGAAAGATCTAGGATTAAACCTTGATCCATCAACTCATGTACTTCCTGAATCAACGATCTCTTCTCTACTGAAATGTGCGCCAAACTACTAGAAGATTTTATGCTCAAAGCATCTGCTACTACATTGGCCTTCCCAGGGTGGTACTGGATAGTGTAATCATAGTCTTTCAGAAGCTCTATCTATCTCCTCTGTCTCAAGTTTAAATCCCTCTGTTGGAAGATGTACTTCAAACTCTTGTGGTCCGTGTATATCTCGCACACTTCACCATACAGGTAGTGTCTCCAGATTTTTAGTGCAAAGACTACAGCCGCCATTTCCAAATCATGGGTGGGGTAGTTCTGCTCATGCCTCTTTAGCTGCCTTGAAGCATAAGCCACTACTTTTCCATTCTGCATTAAAACACACCCTAAGCCAACTCTGGAGGCATCACAGTACAAGGTATATCCTTCACCACTCATAGGTAGTGTCAACACAGGGGCGGTGGTTAGACACTCCTTAAGCTTTTGGAAACTCTTCTCACAGTCATCTGTCCAAATGAATGGAACATTTTTCCGAGTCAACTTAGTTAGGGGAGCTGTTATCCTGGAAAAGTCCTGCACAAAACGCCTATAGTAGCCAACTAGGCCCAGAAAACTTCGCACCTCAGTGATTGTTGTAGGCCTAAGCCAATCAGTTACAGCTTCAATTTTTTTGGGATCCACTTGAATACCTTCACTAGAAACCACGTGTCCCAAGAATGAGATGCTTTCTAGCCAAAATTCACATTTTGAAAATTTGGCATATAGCTGGTGCTCCCTCAAAGTCTGCAACACCATTCTCAAGTGCCACACGTTTTCTTCCTCGGTCTGAGAATATACCAAAATGTCATCTATGAATACGATGACAAAACGGTCCAAAAATGGCTTGAACACCTGGTTCATCAAGTCCATGAAGGCTGCTGGTGCATTAGTGAGTCCAAAAGACATCACCAAGAACTCATAATGACCATATCTTGTCCTGAATACCGTTTTGGACACGTCCTCATTCCTGATTCTCAACTGATGGTAGCTTGATCGCAGGTCTATCTTGGAAAAGAATCTAGCCCCTTGGAGCTGATCAAACAGGTCATCGATCTGAGGAAGTGGATACTTGTTCTTCACAGTCACCTTGTTCAGCTGTCTATAGTCAATACACAACCCCAATTACCCATCTTTCTTTCTTACAAATAACACAGGAGCGCCCCAGGGAGAAGTGCTCGGGCATATAAAACCCTTGTCCAAAAGCTCCTGTAGTTGCTCCTTTAGCTCTTTCAATTCTGCTGGTGCCATCCTATAAGGCGGCATTGATATGGGGTTTGTACCTGGAACAACATCAATGCAAAACTCTATTTCCCTTCCTGGTGGCAACCCTGGAAGCACCTCAGGGAAGACATCCATGAATTCTCTGACAACAGGAACATTTTCCATGTTGACACCTTCTACAGATGTATCTCTCACCAATGCCTAATACCCTTGGCATCCAAGCCTCAACATTTTTCTAGCACTAATTGCTGACATCAAATTATATGGAGCCACGCTCCTGTCACCATCAAAACTAAAGTCTTCCACACCAGGTATGTGGAAATACACCTTTTTGTTCCTACAGTCTAAAGTGGCATAATGAGTTGCCAGCCAATCCATTCCCAAGATTAGATCGAAATCCATTACTGGTAGAGGAACCAAGTCTGCTGGGAGGATCTTTCCATCCACTACTACTGGGCTACCCGGAAAAACCATATCTACATCTATATTGTCACTAAGCGGGGTAGCTATAGACAAAGGACATTCTAAAGTTGTAGGGTTCCTACCCAATCTCATGGCAAACACAGGGGAGACAAATGAGTGCGTAGCACCCGGATCTATCAAAACACGAGCCTCATAGGAACAGACTAGAAGAATACCTGCCACAACTGCATTGGAAGCCTGAGCATCCTGGTGGGTCAGGGTAAAAACCCGAGCTTGACACCTACCTTGAGTGGCAGAACCCTGATACTGACTTCTACCTCCTGATCTGCCTCCGAATCCACGTCCCCCTTGTCCTCGGCCTTGTTGGCCACTGAACTGACTGCCTGCCATACTGGAAGCACCAGGATACAACTGTTGAGGAACATTTGCAACAGAACCCTGTGACCCCATCTGTGGCTCACTGAACACGGGGCATTCCCTAGCAAAGTGACCTAGTTGGCTACATCTGAAGCATACTCCTGAACTCATCATACAAGGGCCTGAATGTCCTCTCCCACACTGTGCGCAAGGTGCCAAGGAGGATCCTGAACCAGACCCAGAACTGCTGTATCCCGAACTGTGACCACTACTGGATCTGTACCCTAGTCTGAACCCTCGAGGTTTGTGTCTAAAACCACTCTTCTTGTTCCTACTTCTTCCTCTGTAATTACTCTGGCCACCACTATCCGGAGCACCCATATGGGGAACACCTGAAGAACCCTCTGCTCTATTTTTCGTTGCTCTTCTGCTGTCATCCACAGCATAGCTAATCTCAATCTGTCTGGCTCGATCATCCACCACATCAAAAGACTAATCTGACATCATGGCCAGGTTTGCATACCTCCTGTCAAGCCCCTTTAGGAACCTCTTCACCTTCATAGTTTCTGTAGCTACTGCTGTAGGGGCATACCTGCTCAATTCTAGAAATTCTGTAGCATATTCATCTACAGACCTGCCATTCTGTCTTAAGGCCTCAAAGGCCCACTGCTTTTGATCTCTGAAACTTTCTGGTAGAAACCGGTTGATGAACAGTTCCACAAACTGAGTCCACGACAAACCCTCCATCCGAGGTAATATGTAGTCATTTATCCATTGTCTAGGCATAGGCCCCATGACATGCTGCATACACTCTATAAGTCTTATGTCAGTCAACTGTAATTCTGTTCCTGCCTGTCTGCAGGAATCCAAAAATCGATAGGCATCATCTGACACATCATAAGTACCAGGTACCAACTTTTTGAAATTGATGATCTGTTTGTAAGGTTCCCCTCTTGGTACGGTGGACTGCTGCTGCTGTGGAGGGTGGACCATATACTGTGCCATCATATCGATGGTTCTCTGCAACCCAGCTAAAGTAGCTGCCATTGGATCCATAGGACCCTGTGCCATAAAAGACTGATCCTGAACTGGTGGTAGCTGCTCTTCTACTTGAGCAGCTCTTGGCCTCCTACCCCGCCTCCTCGGGGCAGGTGCCTCACCTGTGCTGACACCTCGTCAGACACATCTGGTTCTGGTGCAGTGGCAGCTCTCCTGCTTCTATGCATTTTCCTGAAATTCAGCAGCATTAGATGTAACATCCTCCCGGTAGCAACTCCGTACATTCTACTGCTCCGGTGACCAGTGTCGGTCCGGACAGCTAGAACGTCCGGAAAAATATTTAAACTAAAGTGAGGAACCATAATTAACTTAAATATTAATAAGAAAAATTTAGTAAAAATTTTAAAAATAAAATACAACCAAGTTAAATGAGCCGGTGCCCAAGCGATGGGTAACCCAGAGGGAAGTTGCGGTTCTCACAACTAAGAGCCCTAGACCCGGGGGAAAAATTATAAAATAATTTTTGAGACTCCAGAGAAGGGTCATTGAGGTTCCTATGGCATTAGAATGCCAAGAAAATATTTAGAAAAAATTTTCAATCGGTACAGTCAATTTTGACTCGTTAAGCCAAACGGAGGGCATTTTGGTCATTTCGCCTTCAGAGACGATTTTTGGCCGACTTGTCCAGTTGAGTAAATAATTATTATGACATAAAATATGAATTAATATTTATGGGAAAATAATTAAAAATGAGTGAAAGAAATAAAGAAAAGAAAAGAAATAAGATTAATATATATAAATGATGTCATGATGACCTCAATTAAAATTTTTAAACCAATGGGGGATTAACAAGTTTTATTAAGGGATAAGAAAGATATAAAATTAAGGCCAAATAATAGAAAGAAGTTAACATCTTCTTCCTTTTTTCCCATGGCCGGCACTCTTCCCATACCTTCTTCCTCCATTGTTGCTCAAATTGAGCTTGAAATCTCCCAAAATCCAACCTTAAAATCCAAATATCCCTTCACAAAATTCATTCCCACATCACAAGGCAACTCTAGGCAGCCATAAGAAGTAGAAATTCTAAGGAGAATACAAGTCCAAGAAGTGCTACTTAAAGGTTAGTGCACATATGTATATAAAGCTCTTTATTTCTATGTTAGAGACTTGAAATAAGTAAAAATTTGTAACTTAAATGAATAAAAATCATGTGTATGTCCACCATGGATTTCGGCAGCCCCTAAGGAAGGAATGAGTTTGATTGTTTTAATGGACTTAGAATGAATAGAAATTATGTTTAAAGTGTATATATATACATGTAATGAATGAAAGTGTTTAATTAAGGTGGGTGGTGTGAACTTTGAATTTGGGCTAGGGTTTGGGAGTGAAAAATTGGACTTGGCTTATGAAATGATTAATGGACATTCTAATGGTCAATTAGTGACCATTTGAGGCAAGTTAATCATAATTTGAAGTGAACTAAAGTGTTACAAACCCAATTGGTAGGCTGCCTAGTGACAGCAGCAATGAGGCTGTGAGTCCAGCCTGTTTGGACTGCCATATCTTTGGCTGTGTAGGTCCAATTGGTGTTTGGCAAATTGGACATGAAACTATACTTATAATGTCACAATTTTGCTGAAGAAACCATGTCCAAAAGACCAAAGCAAGTGGACCAAAAGTTGGCCCCAATCCGGATACCCTGCAAGCAAATTCTGCAGAATGACCAAATAAATAGTAACTGTTCATTTGGCCATAACTCACTGTAGAATGGTCCATTTGACCTGAAATTTTTACAGCAACAAGATGAGATATAGACAAACAACTTTCATGAAGAAACCTACCCCAAATTATGACCAGAACCTATCCAACAAGGCAGTGGCAGTCACTATTCATTATACTATAGATTTGGTAAATTCTGCAGATTTCCAATCCGGCCAGCTGTGTTTTTGGACCATATCTGGAGCTACAAAACTCCAAATGGGGTGATTCAAAAAATGAAATTCAACTAGACAAAATAAGGAATAACTTTTATGTTTACCATTTCCTCAAATTTCCACTGCAACAGTGCCCAATGAAACAGTAAAATTGGGTTACAAAAACTGAAAATTTTGCTTCCCTTGGTTTAAGCTTAGAAATGGTATTAATGCTTAATACCAACAAGTTTTCAATGCAAAATGTGGTACATTGGGAGTGTTAAAACCAATACACCTATTTTCTATCCAAAAGTCAACATTTTTGTTGACTAATGAAGTGAATAGTGACACCAAAACTTGACATTTACAAATTGAAGAATTTTAAAGTATCAAATGCCCTAGTATACCTAACAAGATTGGTTTGGATAGTTTGGCATGCCAATAGGGTTCAGTTAGCAGTATTGCACATGGCATTATGCCATTCTGTGATTTTATGGCTTTTAGCCATTTTGATATTGTGTTGAGACTTGGCCTCGTGCCTAATATTGTTCTGACTTGTTAGTTACATTGCCTGCACGGGAGATGCATATGTGACCGATGGTGTGACGGCCCGAGGTACTAGATACCCAGTGCCAGTTTACCTGTTTATCCAGTCCAGTCGTTCAGTATAGGTTACTTGGGCAACCAAATGAATGAAAATGGACAAAGTTAAAGAAATAAATGAATATAACAGATACAAACAAATAAGACATATACATTAAATACATATTTATTTTCTGCTATTTTCTTTTATTTTATTATTGCACCACTAAGCATCATTGCTTAGCGCGTTGCTTTTGACACGCGTAGGTTCTGGAGATACTGATCGTGAGCCCAGTAGACCGCAGACTGGGTGAGTCCATCCTGCAGCTCTGCACAGTGTCCGTGTCACCTCACCTCCCACAGTGCATTGGTAGGACACTAGGCTTCATTTTGGTATTTTGTAACCAATTTTTATTTTTCTTGGTGTAAATGAAACTTATGTAATGTATTTTGATGTTCATGTAAATAATAAAGATTTCTGGTTATGTATGGAAAAATTTGAGTATTTATTCATTGCTTACATATGAGTACCCTGAGAAATGATTGATTGAGAAATGTGGTTGAAAAATATTGAGATTTTGATATGGGAGTTTGAAAGTGATGAGATATGAATATTGGAAGTGTTTTTAACAGGTTCCGAAGAACTTTTTTCTCCATTTTTAGCCGGCACTCTGCCAGATTTTCTTTAAAATTTACGGAACCTCAAATAAATAATAATTTCGATAAATGGCTTAAATAAATTATATTTCATAAACTATATTCAAAACTATGACAAAAATTGATTAAGTTAAAATAGAGGGTGCCGATACACCGTGTGACATTGCTTACTCGGATATACTGTACACGGGTAAGGGGTGTCACATTAGCCCACAATATTCAAAACAACATATTACACAGCTCTATAGACTCATATTTATACATAATTATATGAAGCAGAAACTAGAAGCAAAGATGACAATGCAAGACGAATATGGACCCTATTTTCCACATGTGACTCCTAGTAGACTCTTCCCAACACTTTAGACAAATAATCCCTAAGAATCTAGAGCCTAAGCTCTGATACCATATCTGTCACGACCCAACCTATGGGCTAGACCGGCACTAGAACCTGGGCCAGCCTAAAGCCCCCGAGGCCCGTAGTAAGCCTAACTATTCCTTAACCCAACTCTAAGGCCCATTTGGGCCCAATTTCAAGAATTCAACTAGATAGAGTCTGGCCATAAAATGGACCTTTCAACGGGGAGTTTTTGACTCACCCGACCTGTAAACAGATTATATAATCAATTGGGGAGCTCAGCTCACCTTCCACATACTCATACAACATAAAAATAAATGGGAGCTCAGCTCCCTCATCCAGTCCATCAACATGCATAAAATAATAAGTTTACAGGTTCAAAATAACAATTTATATTACAGACCCAATTCAAATAAATATTGCTAACACATGCGAAAATTCTAAGAGTTAATAGGTTTATACAAAAATTTATAAACGACCTGCTAGGGAGAAAAGCAGGTTAACCTCAAAAATATCCTTCTGTGGCCTGGAAAAATATTGAACAGGAGTGAGCGTTCGACTCAGAGAGTAAAATATCAAATTTAACCATAATCTCTATAACTATCTAAAGCTAATGCACCCTGTAGAGTGAAATGCAACATCAGCAATAATTTCACATCATAACAGCAAAAAGATAATTTGGTGCACTCACACACCCAGTAATATCAATCATAATATATGGGAGCTGATCCCCTATACAACTCTCTTAAATCCAACTTGTGCCAGCGAAGAACTCAAGCCGGACTTTCGCTTAATAAACCAAATCGGGGTCCCAGCGAAGAACTCAAGCCGTGACTACCCCCGAAGGACCGAGTCCCAGCGAAGATCTCAAGCCATGTCTACCCGTCCTGTCCATAGCCAACACCACATCACACGCACGCCAACGCACGCACACTGCTCCAAATTACTACAACAACATACATGGCACTTTAACAGTTGTGAATGCAACATAAAACATGCCTAGAGTTTAACTACATAGATATATACATATAAGTGATGCATGGGTATGCTTGAACATATAATAATAGTGAAATTACAATTAAAATTAATATTTTACTCACAGACTTAACAGCAGTCAATGTGGCAGCTGGGCGGAGGAAGAAGGCTGTCCTGGCTCACCTGACAATTTTATTACAATCATTTAATAAATTTGACTCAATACAAGCTAAGAAAAAACCAAATACGTCCTAAGTTGTGCCGAAAATCCGGCAGAGTCTCTCCTATACTTGGGACCTACCTAATCTGCAAAAGGGCTCAAAACGCACTTCTATATTCACAAATCATACACTAACAACTCAATCACATCACACAGCCCCTCCTGGGCCCATCCAAACAGTCCTAAATCACAATATGTAAATTTACAGTTTAGTCCTTATAATTGATTATTTTTGCAAAAACTGCCCAAATAAGCTCTAAAAATTCTAAAATTTTGCCCCTCAGTCCTTAATAATATTACTAGGCTATTGCAAAAAGAATTATAATTTTCTGAGCTACCACGAATATTTTATGGATTTTTAATCCCATTTAAGCATTAGAAAATTATGATAAAGTAAGGTTCGGGTTTACCTATGCCGATTCCGATTTTGGGGACGCGCTCGGGACGTCTGACAATGGTGGGGTAGCCAAAACCTTGATCTAATTCGGAGACTTTTCCGGTAGCCTGTCTGTCTGGCTGGAAATTCACAAACCCGGACAACCGTTGAATTTCTGCGAATTGAAGATACCTACACGAAGCCCATAACACGGGGGTTAGTACATAAATTTTACGAAATTTTCTAAGCTCATTTAATGCTCGGAAAAGCACTGCAAAGTTCCGTGGGATCCACCAAAAAATGGTGTCGAAAAATTTTGAAATTTATATTGCCACGAAGCTCTCGACGAGTGGAGCGCTCTGGTACTCTCGGTTTTCTCGTAGGGTTCACGGTTTGCGAGAAATCTAGCCCAAAAATCAAAATGGGCTAAAACTTCCCGAGCAAAAATTGGACAAATCGCTCGATGGATTTCGGTGTTCTTGGTGTCTATGGAAAGCTCTCAACGAGTAGATGGGTTTAGACACAAGACCCAGCCCAATCGGTAGCGGGATCGACTAGATTTCGGCCGAAGACGGCGGTCGCTACACGTCGCGTCGCTTGTCGCGTGCGACGCTGCTGTGCGTAGTCAAGCGTGGGAGGTGCGGCTGGTGGGTGGCCGCCGTAGAGGGGAGGTGGGAGGAGAGAGAAAATAGGAGAGAGAGAGAGAGAGAGGAAGGAGAACGAGCGCGGGAGAGGAGAAGAAGAAGAAAAAGGAGCCGGCCCGATTTGGCTGATCCGATCCGGTCCGGTTCGGTTCGACCGGTTCGATTCAGGATACAAAATTTTAAATTTTTACTCTGCCTTAGGACTGAAAACGAGGTCCAAAAATTCCGAAAAAAATTCTAGAAAACTCAAAAAAATTCGTAGACTCCAAATATATTTTTAGTTTTGCCACGTGGTCTTTAAATTAAATTTTAAAAATCATCAAAGTTTTTATTTTCAAAAAATCAAACCCGATTTCTAAAATTGGAAAAATTTCAAATAATTTCCTAAAATTCAAATAAGATAAAAGATCAATATTTACTCAAAAATAATAAATTTAAAAACTAAGGGTGTTACATAATCCACACTCACACGCACTACATAACCAATTAAAGGTTATTCATATAATTATCTTTATTTATTCCATTAAATATTATGACATGTAATTCATTTTTTTAATAAATCATTTATAATATTTAACTCTTTTTTTATAATTTATATACACCTAACTTTTTATACAATTTACTCATATATAACTTAATAATTCATAATAAATTACACTTTCTCACTTACATTATAAATTTTAAATTTTGTTAAACTTATTCATTCAATTTTATAAATAAAAACTTGCTGATATTGTACTAATTAAAACCTTTAATTATTTATGAAAGAAAAATTTAAGAGAATATTATTATTTAGTCTCTTTATGTTGATGAAATTAATTAATTAATTGTTTTATTTTAAAAAATATAATAATTATTTCCTATGTTTTTGCTTTTTTGACCATAGGAAAATTTTTATGCATGTCGCTGCTTGCATGGAGCCATATACATGGAAGTAGCAGAGGCATTGGTAGAGCCATATACGAACTCTACATTTTCTGTCTGCCTCACTTTAATATAATTGCTAGTTGTTAAAACAAAAAAAAAAAAAAAAATTACAACAAACAAATTAGGAGAGGAAAATTAAGAATTATGAAAGAAATTTGTATAAAAATGGAAGAAATCTCATTCACTTCTGGTAAAAATTAAAATTTATTGTTTTCTTTTTTATTTATAATTTATTTATTTATCATTATTTATTCTTTCTTGATTTATTTATTTATAATTAATAGATAAAAGTTCATGATTCAACACTAGATAAAATTTTATTAGTATAAATTTAATTTGGCCCCTGCAAGCTCCGCTGCCGCTTTAAGACTGCTTGTGGTAGAGGCTGAATTCATTTGAAAATTGAGACAGATTCCCGAAATTTAGCACTAAGACTGGCGGCTGGGGCCAGAGAAACGGCTGGATTCATTTGGAATCCTCTTGAAAGTTATGTCTTTTTCTTGAAAGCCATTTGGAATCCTCTTGAAAGAACAAAATAGGGCACCTCATGTATCTTTCTTCATCATCGGCTTGTTTCTTTAGTAATGGCTTTCCTCAGTCTGTGATGAAAAAGCTACTCAGTTTTGGCGTTGAGTCACGTTAATTTTTCAATAAAATGACTTATTCCTATAAAAGAAAACAAACAATTAATTATAGTGAATGCAGTGGAGCCATTTCAATTGAAGAGACCAGAGGTAATGTATTGGAAATCGATTTAAAAATATTAAAATATTTAAAAATTTAATTAAGATATTCAAGGTTTTGTTCATATATATTAAATTGGAGTGGTATGGGCATGCGAGAAAGCTATATGTCCTCCCCCATACGCATGGGAAATTATTACATAAGTCGGGAGTACCACCTCACCAAGCTGAAGTAGTGCTCCTAACCAATGAAAAAAATACACATAAGTAATTTTGTTTTTTTTTTTAAAATAGAAATTGAATAAATTTAATACTAACACTGTTAATAATTATTAAATGTATAATAGCACTGTTAACAATTAACAAGCCATGATTAAAGATCCTTTTTTAAAAAACATATTGTGATTTGATGTTATCCCTTTGTTGTTGCCTCATTTTAGATGAAACTGCAAGCTGAAAAGGAAAAAAAATCAGAGAACATTCTCTGTCAAGTCTGAAGCTAAAAGATTATGATGCTACCAGTATACTAAGAAAAAAAAGTTTTACTAAGAAAAAAAAGATTTCTTGTTAAAAAATTAGTGAGCATATTGTAAGAATTTGATCAAATCTTCACCTGAATTAAGAGGGTTGTTCCACAGAACAAAACCTAATAACAATAAAAAAAATTAGAATTAGGGTTAATGTTTCAAAATGTTAATGTAGGTTAGAATATTCTTTCGTAACAAAAAAGCTTGTATTGATCTCCATTCTATATAGAGGCATGAAATGAGAGTTGAGAAGATGAGGTATATGGAATCAAATCTGAAAAAAGGCAAAAACAAAAGATGAAGACTTGAACAAGCTATAAGAGTAACTACTAAGTTTTAATAGTGTCACAATAACGTTCATTTTGTTAATTTTTTATAAATTAACAAAAACTACTGACGTGTGTTTTTCTCATTGGTTAGGAGCACCACCTCAGCTTGGTATGGTGGTACTGTTGGCTCATGTAATAATTTCCCCGCACGCACATAATAAATGTGAAGCAGTTTATTAGCCGATAATTCTGCTCAAGGAGGAAAAAAATGTAGTTGGGATTAAAGTGATACATAATTAACTGATATTATTTTCCCAACTGCCAACCGGTCCATCATAATTCTTGGGACTTGAGATATAAATATATGCATAGATAAAAAGATCAACCAAGATACATCCACACTAAAAAAGATGTCAGATAATGCTAGTAGGGTTGTTGAAGATGAAGAAAATGGCTATGGAGGAAGAAAAGTCCAACCATTTGCCTCTACACCACGGTAAGTTACAAATTCTTTTTCTTTTTTTTCTCCTTCTAGTTTTTGATAGTTGCTCCTCAGTTCTTATCATCTGGGGATAAACCCTTTTGTTTTTGCAGGCCAGATATGGACAAAACTGAAGGGAAGAAGCATCATCCCACTACATTAAGCAGAATTTTGGGCTTCGAAGACCTTTCTTCTTTACATGTTAGTATCTTTCTATATATATTTTTCAAATAAGGCCATAGATACTTTGATCCTTTCAATGATCGTATTACTGTTGCAATTGGCACATTTTGTGAACTGTAATTCTATTACTGTTACTGATAATAGCAAGACCAATGGTGCTATCAGGTATGGAGGGCATCTTTAGCAGAGGCTCTTGGCACAGCATCCCTTGTGTTTGCAATGGATACCATAGTCATCTCCTCCTACGAAACCGAAACCAAAACACCAAACCTTATAATGTCAGCTTTAATCGCTATAACTGTTACAATTCTCCTCAATGCAACATTTCCCATCTCGGGTGGACATATCAATCCTGTAATCACCTTGTCAGCTGCCTTCACAGGCCTTGTCTCTCTTTCACGGGCTGCCATATACATCTTAGCACAGTGTCTCGGAGGCATACTGGGTGCACTAGCACTAAAAGCTGTGGTAAACAGCACCATAGAGAAAACATTTTCACTTGGAGGTTGTACTCTAAGCATTGTTGCACCAGGGCCACATGGGCCTATTGTCATCGGCCTCGGAACAGCCCAGGCTCTTTGGCTGGAGATAATTTGTACATTTGTTTTCCTTTTTTCTTCAATCTGGGTGGCATTTGACAAACGCCAAGCCAAACCCCTGGGAAGAGTCATTGTTTGCAGTATAATTGGACTGGTTGTTGGTCTTCTTGTGTTCATTTCTACAACAGTGACTGCAACCAGAGGTTATGCAGGGGTTGGGATGAACCCAGCAAGGTGTTTCGGTCCAGCAATTATTAGAGGTGGTCACCTGTGGAATGGGCACTGGGTGTTTTGGGTTGGGCCTATCGTTGCTAGTATAGCATTTGCTGTGTACACCAAGATAGTTCCAAGCGCTGAGGTCCATGCATAAGGCGAAAAAAGCTGTCTTCGTCAATAAAATGAAGAGGCTTTAAATGATGTAAGATGGTATCTTTAAAATGGCCTCAGGATTAGGAAGGAATGCTTGTTTATGATGTTACAGAAATAATGCCCAATTACGCTTGCTGTTAGGCTTTCATTTCTGGTCTTAAAAAGTGCTGATATTTTGCACCAGAAAGTGTCAACTTCTTTATAATTTAAAATAATTTAGGCTAGGTAGTGGAAAATAAATTGTACATGAAGAATACTTTTTAAAAAATATTAATTAACAGCTTACGGATTAACTTAAAAAATTTTAATTACTAATCACAATAAATTTTATAAAATTTAATTAAAATTTAATAAATTTTAATAAAAAAATAAAATTTAATAATTTTTATAAAAATATTTATAAAATTAAGTGGTCGCATAGTATATTTATTCAAATTTATTTGCCAAACTTTTTGAAATAACACACTGCCATTTTTTTTGGTGGGGCTCAACACATACGATACGTTAGTTGTAGGACTTATCCTATCTAGCCAAATCTCATTCATGTGCAAGATTTGGCTCTTATCCTGTGTACATACTTTCATTCTTAGCTAAATAATAGTGCAGTAACCAACATTCACAAGGTTAATTGAAAAAAAAAATTAAACATTTACTTTTATTAGTAATTTTATCTAAACGTTATAATTTTTATACCAATTAACCTAAATGCTAAAATTAAAAAGAAATTTATCCATAATTTAAATCAATTTGAAGATAATTCATCATCAACAGTTCTAATAATTCATGATAAATATAACATAATTTTTTTGCAAGAGACAAAAAAAATATAAATATAGATAATTAAAATATTCAGAGATAATTTAAATAGAATAAAATAATCTTCAGAATAGTAACTAATCATTTTCATTTTGGATGATTTAAAAAACTTTTTGCAATAATATCTTTTTGGGAACTTGTTACTCGTGTGATCCGCAAAGGAGATTAAACAACAAAACAGATGAACATGTCGCGTTATCATGCTCTATTGATAGAAAATCATTATTTGTATTGAAGATTACTGAAAGAAGTCAACAATCGATGCTATATTTTAAACTACCGAATGACTCATTCAAAAAATGTAGAAAAATAAACAAAACCCAGGGAAGAAAACAAAATCTCGATAATGGGGAGAATATACCCCAATATTAGAGGGGCCCTAATATTCAAAAAAAAAAAACTAAAAGCTTTATACAATTTTGCAATTATAACCATTTTCTTTTTAATTTTTCCTAAGTTCAAAGTTTAGTATTTATTATGACCTGATCAAAATTGAGAATTTGGAAGCGCTGACGTGGTGCTTGATGTGTCAAAATATTAATTTTTTAATATATTATTATTGACGTGATAGGTGACATGGCATGTACTAATATGTTTTTAATGACATTGCAACTAACGTGGTAAAATATTATTATTTTATATGTTATTACTGATGTGACATAATTTTAATAATTAAAAAAATTTAAAACTTTTTAACTTTTATTAATTATATCAAATTTTATAAGTTTATTTTATTTATAGCTAATTGATTAATTTTGATTTAACTTAGTCAAAATTAATATTTTATTACCCAATAAAATTGCAAAAATGAATATTTATATTACTTAGTAAAATAAAAGAAATAATTTTGGATGACAGTGAGTGGGAGGAAAGACATAGAGAGAGAGAGATGTAGTTATTAGGATATTATTTAGAGAGAGAAAGGTGGGTGGCGAGCGCGTGCGCGTGTGTGTGTGGGTAGGAGGAGAGAGAGAGAGAGAGAGAGAGAGAGAGAATGAGGTGGGTGTGTTGGTTGATGGTGGGTGGGACAAGATAGAGAGGGAGAAAGAGAGAGGTGGGTGGAGGGATATAAGTAATACAATATTAATTTTTGATCAAGTTAGATCAAAATTAATCAACTGTCTATAAATAAAATAAACTTATAAAATTGATAATAATTGATAAAAAATTTTGTATTTTTTTAATTATTAAACTTACGCCACATAAACAACAATATATAAAATAATATCATTTTTATTACGTCAGTAAGAACATAAAAGTTTATATCACGTCACTTGTTACATCAGTGATAACATATTAAAAAAAATATTTTTATCACGTCAAGCATCACGACAGTGCTCCCAAATCTCCAATTTTAATAAGATAATAATAAATACTAAACTTTAAAATTAAACCAAAATTAAAAAAAAAAATTGGCTATAATTGCAAAAATATGAAAAGTTTTGGATTTTTTTTATAACATTTGGCCTATTAAAGGAAGAACCTACAAATCTCGGGAAAAGAAATCCAGATCTATTACAAACAAATACAAACATAAAAGTTTATATATATTTACCAGTGGGTTGGTTCTTTGAGATTTCACAGTAGTTGTGGAGTATGTATGAATATAGGTTATATGAAAACAAAAAATTATCATTATTTTAACAATGATCATTCTTATCACTAAACCAAGTGTACATTTGATTTTTCTTTAAAAAAAAAAAAGAGTTTATATATTATAAAAATATCAAAAAAAAAAAAATAATTTGATCTAATAACCACCAATAAGAAACTTACTAGCTAATAGTCACCTAAAGAGATACAAAGGGAAAAGAAAAAAAAAAAAAGAAAGCAGAGAAAGAAAGAAGAAAGAGTTTTAAATTTTATAAATATTTTAAAGCGATTTATCTAGACAAAAGCCAATAATTTCAAATTTGATTTAAAATATTAATTAAAATTTCTTTAAATTTTAAATCAATTAATGTAAAATTGAGACATTAGAATAAAATTATTTTTCATCCACTTCCTTCAAGGAAGTTTATCCATATCCAAATATGGATGTGAATCGAGTTGATCCATCATGGGTTGCAGCCTTTTTGGCTTGCATTGTTTATTACGGTCTCGCTTTGATCTTTACCAAAGCAAGGCATGGGAAGTGTAGCCGAAGATTAGAAAATGCAAGATTTTTTTTTTTTTTTTTTTTTGTCTTGCGATCTTCGTGTAAGATTAAATAATAACAATAATTAAAAAGACGTTAAATTGTACTGTGAGACAATTCTTATGCTGATTGGATTATATAATTTGCTGATAAGTGATGACGTCCTTGATTTGATGATGTGGAATATTACTAAAATGGCTTTTCTCAAAATTATCCCAATCTGATTTCTTTCTCCCCCCTCTTTTACTTCGAGTTTTTAGGAAAAAAAAATCAAAATTAGAGTAATAATGTAATTTTATTGTATAATCCATACCACTGTACGATTTATTAGGCCTCACTTAAAAAAAAATTGAAACAAGGACGAATTTACGTGCTTCTAAGTGAGATCAATAAACTCCACTTAAATTGAGAGCAAAATTTAAAAAAAATGAAAGATTTTGTAAAGAAAAGAAAAACTTATATTTAGGTTCTGTTTATTTCGTGAAAAATAATGTGTATATAAAAAATATTTTTTATTTAATATTTTTTATAAAAATATTTTTTATTATTTGATTACAGTATTAAATTATTAATAGGTATTAATATCACATATGTATAAATATTTTTACATTTTAATAAGATTATCAAAATTTAAAAAATAAAAAATAATTTTTCTTTTAAGAAGAGAATGTCATTTTCCTTAAAAATGATTTAATTTTTCTTTTAATCAGAAAAATATTTTTCTAAAATATAAAAATATTTTTCAAAAAAATATTTTTTATAAAACAAATGATGCCTTACTAAATACATAATTACATTCTGTTTTTTAAATTAAATTGTAATTATTAATATATTAAAATTAATTTATTAATTTAATATATTAATATTAAGAAAAGAAATTTAATATATTAATATCAATAGATAAAATATTATTAATATAAATTTAATATTTATTTAACATTATTCAAAATAAACGATGTACCGATTTCTATCTTCACCAATTCTCATAACGGTTCATGTCTGAAAACCTTATTTTCAATCCCCCATGTTATTTGATTTTTAAAATTTTTATTTTCTTTGAAAATTCAAGAATTAAAATGTTAAAAGAATCTTATAGACTTGAAAAATATATATCATTTTAGAAGAAAGATTAAATATAATTATTAAAAAAACCATTTAATTTTTATATATATATATATCATTTTATTTTGCTAAATTTCAAGCTAGTTATAATAATTTACCAAAAAGTGTTTACAGATTTTTTTTTTAATTCCAAATAAAATATTTTAAAAAGACAATAAAATCAACATTAGACTTCAATTGGCATATAAAAAAAATTACACTTAAATTAAAATAAATAAAAATATTATTTAAATTAAATACTAAGTAAAACAGATTTTTGTAATCACCGATAACATTTCTAATCTCAACTACAACTCAAATGACTATTTTTCTAAATAAACAACTCAAATTGCTTCTTTTATTATATATAAAGAGCCTATTTAGTATGGTTGTTCGAGTTATAATGCGAATTAGTAACGAATTTTTTTCCATTGTTAATCTATAAAAACTCATTGTTAAATAATTTAGCAACAGATTTATAATTGATTTTTACTCGTTGCAGTGAGTGTCATTGCTAATTCACTTTGTAATGGATTTTAACTTCCATTATTAATTGCAAAGGACAACATTTTTCATTACTAATTTAATTAATTTTAAAAAAATTAAAAAAAATCAATAAAAATTAATTCGTTACTAATTACAACCAATTTAACAAACAGACCTCCTTTGTTAATTGCGACTAATTCATAATTTGTTGCTAATTTATTTGTTATTTAATATTATAAATTTTTAATTTTAATATTAAAATTTAAAATTTTAATATTATAA
This sequence comes from Hevea brasiliensis, assembly GCF_030052815.1. Taxonomy (NCBI): domain Eukaryota; kingdom Viridiplantae; phylum Streptophyta; class Magnoliopsida; order Malpighiales; family Euphorbiaceae; genus Hevea; species Hevea brasiliensis. The sequence goes on from NW_026614585.1 coordinate 8,170,951, forward strand.
CTATTTATAAATTTTAATTGATACATAAATTTTCACTAATAGTTATTATAGACACATTATAATGAGATTAAAAAGTATTATTTCAAAAAAAATGATAAAAAATGAATTGAGGGAAAATTATATTAGTAAAAATGAAAAATAAAAGGTAAATAATGAAAGTGAAGAAAATCATAGGAAAAGTGAGAAAATGAGATAAATATAGAAGAAAATGAGAGAGAATGGAAGAAAATAATAAGAGAAAATGAAAGAGAATGAGAGAAAAGTGAGAAAACGACGACAAAATTAAAAAGAAAATGGAAGAAATTAATGATAGAAAATGAAATAAAAAGGAAAAAAATGAAAGAAAAGTAAAGAAAATGAAAGAAAAGGAAGAAAAAAAATTAAAAATTTGGGAAAAAAAATGAAAGAAGGTAAAGAAAAATTAGAAATTTGAGAAGAAAAAGATATAAAAGGGAAGAAATCGTTGATGGCAAATCAATATAAAGTGAAAAGAATGAAAGAAAAAAATTTATAGAATTGGAAAAAAAATGAAAGAAGAGAAGAGAAAGATTGAAATTGAGAGAAGAAAATAAGTGAATGAATGATATGAGCAAGTAAAATGTGGTGTTTGAAAAAATATATACATGAATTAGCAACAAAATTGCAAATTTGTTTTTAAATTTAAACACCAAAATTTATTCCCAAAAAATATCAGCAGATTCTAAAATTTACTACTAAATCTGTTGCTAAATATAATTATATACATTTTTTAATTTTTAATGATGTACCTTGTATAATTAATAATGAATTTCATTGTGTGGTTAATTTGACAAAATAATTTTAATTTTCATTGATCAAATTTAAAAAATCATTTTTTTTTAATTTTACAAAAATAGCATCTGATTAAAAATATGTTGCTAGTAGAAATTGATTGTTTAAGTCTATTGCAAAATTAGCAACAAATTTATAAATTTATTGCTAAATTTATATTCAAATATTTTCATAATATCAATTTGTAATAAATTGTAATAATAAATGATAAATCCATTGCTAATATAGCAACGAAATCTTGATTCCGCTATTAAATTATTGTTTTGTATAATTTTTGTTTTATATAATTTAATTGTAAATTAGCAACGAATTTAACAGCGGAATCTCAATTTCATTATTAAAGTATTGCTCCACACACACACATATAATTTTATTTCAAAATTACAAACAAATTAAAAATTAATTACAAAATTCATCTTTATTGACAATAAATTAAAATTCGTTGCTAATTCATAATTTTTTATATTATATATTATTGAGAAAAGTACATGTTTAAATACATTAGTTAGAAAATATTAAAAATTAATTTAAAATTAAATTTATTAAATTTTAGTTATAAAAATATTAAAATAATAAAATTATATATATATATATATATATATATTTGATCCCCACGTTGCAACTCAGATGATTTAATTAATTAAACTAATCCATATGAAGAATATGATATGCATACAACGTGATTGTGATCCCTTGGATAAAGGGATATGACACTATCTATATTTGATCATACAAAATGCAATAAATGAAAACATCACTAACCAGATATCTTCATGTGAATTTTATATGCACGCAGCACAAACACATATACATAATAATAATAAAAAAAATAAACTAGAATATCTTCTCTTCAATAGATGATTGTAGTTCAAGGACCAATAGTTCATGCCTCGTAGTGCTTCATTATTACTGCCAGCTTCGCCTTCATATATTCTAGCTTATTAGCTCTCTCTCTCTCTCTCTCTCTCTCTCTCTCTCTCTATGTATATATATAGCATCAAATCAGAACCATGAAACCAAAGAAAAGATGGCTGCAAATGGAGGCTTTGTTCAGGATGAAGAAAGCCTCTATATGAATAAAATACAACCCGTTGCCTCTACACCAATGCAAGTGCCAAAACATGTTTTCTCTTGAACTTTTACTTTTTTTTTTTTTACTTCATTTTTATCTTATTCAAGTAGCGCATGTTGCAGGTCAGAGCAATTACAAGCCAAGGAAGGGAAGAAGCAATGCAACTCCACCACGCTCAGAAAATTGTTAGGCCTTGAAGAGTTTTTCTCTTTGACGGTGAATACATATGCTTTTGTGTAGAGTCTAGTTTATTATGGCATCTAAATAAATTTATTATATGGAAGAGACTTTTGTTAATATTAATGAAATTTGTTAATATGGTAGATCATCCACATTTTTCACTAACAGCTTTGCAAAATCTTGCTTACGTTTCAGGTGTGGAGAGCATCTTTTTCAGAGTTCTTGGGCACAGCGGTTCTCGTTTTCGTAATAGACACCGTAGTCATTTCCACCATTGAAAGTGAGACAAAAATACCAAACCTTATACTATCATGCCTAGTTGCCATCACTGTCACAATTATCCTCCTGGCAACCTATCCCATTTCCGGTGGCCACATTAACCCTCTTGTCACCTTCTCAGCTGCACTCACTGGCCTCATTTCCATAACAAAAGCCTTCATATACATCTTGGCTCAATGTGCTGGTGGCGTTGTCGGTGCACTAGCACTAAAAGCTGTAGTGAACAGCAAAATTGAGAGTACATTTTCGCTTGGAGGCTGCACCCTGCATATTGTTGCACCGGGGCCGGATGGTCGTCCAACGGTGATTGGGTTAGAAACTGGGCAGGCCCTTTGGCTAGAGATAATTTGTGGGTTTGTGTTTCTCTTTGCATCGGTGTGGATGGCCTTTGATCATCGCCAGGCCAAGGCCTTGGGTCATGTCAAAATTTTCATGATCGTGGGTATAGTGCTGGGTCTTCTTGTGTTTGTTTCAACTTCGGTGACAACAGCTAAAGGCTATGCTGGAGCTGGGCTGAACCCAGCTAGGTGTTTGGGTCCAGCTATAGTTCGAGGAGGTCGTCTTTGGGATGGGCATTGGGTGTTTTGGGTGGGGCCTGCTGTTTCTTCTGTTGCATTTTCTTTGTACACAAAACTTATTCCACCTCAGCTTTCTCACACTATTTTTTAAATGGAAAATCCTTACTTTCCTCGCGTGCATGATAAAGTTAAAAGATACAAACGTGTTAACGAGGTTTATATATAAAATAAGTGAAATTTATATATTTATAATTTTTTTTGAAAGGATATAATGCTTTTAAGACTACATCTGCTAATATATTTCTACTTTTAATTTTGTTGGTGTGGTCTCTTTGTCATTCAAATGTATTTTTGGTTTGTGATTGGTTCAGGTATTTTCACTTAACATGATAGGCCATAAGTTTGGGATGTTATAGGATGGCTTATTGATCATAGCTTGGTATAATTCCAATAATGAAATGATTTTTAGGTTTCTCATTTGTTTAAAAAGCAAAAGAAAAAAACTGAACTGAGGCCGAAAATTTATGGCTAATTAAACTCAACTCAGTTAGAAATAGGTCTAGAACTTGATAATTAATACCATATTAGTGGTTTCCTTTGATAGGGTGATTATAATCCCATGGCCTAAGGGATGCGGCAATCTATATATGATCCCCATTGATGCGATATGCAATTAATTAAAAATGATTAAGAACATTCCATGTGATTTTTTCATTCAAGAGAAAAGCATCAATAAAATAAACAAATAATAATACATGCTTTATTTCATTCAGTAATGTATTACGTACGTACTTAACTATAATCAATCTAATTGGAGAAATGAGATAAACGTTTGCTATAATATATGTTATAAAATATGAATTTTTCTTATTCAGAGCGGTCTACCATAAATTCAAAATATAAGATGATGTGTGAAAAGATTCACTTATTAAATACATAAATTTTATATGTAAGGATGACAATAGGCAAGATACTTGCGAAAATCACCATACCTAAATCCGAATAATATTTTTAAAATTTGAATTCATCTCAAATTTCATTAAAATTTATTATCAATTACCTAAACTTATCCTAAAACTGATTATTATTACTTAAAAAATGCCCAAACTAGTTTAATTTATATATTTAATTAAAAATCTACATAAAAATTTATTTTTATTAATAATTTATATTTTAAAATTTTAATAATTTCACAAAATATTTCAATTTTATTTTATATACAATAAAATATATAAAAATTTATAAATATTATTATAAAAAATATATATTTTATATTTAATTAAATATTTATATAAACGGGTTTGGTAATGGATATCCGATATGAAAAACCAAAACTCGTCACAGGTATTAAATTTTAATCCCAAACCCAATTATATACTATCTAAACCCGTTTTACTAGAATTTGGTAGGATTGAGTAACCACAACAATCAGACTTGTTGCTATCCTGTGTTTGTGTATTGGGTTCATAATAAATCAGGTTTAGGTAAAAATTTCTCATAAAATAAGATTTTTCTTGTAAGATCTACCTATTACATATATTAACCCCATATATTTGTGTCTTGGGTCATAATAAACCCCCATAAAATAGAATTTTTATTGTTTAAACTCAATTTATCATAGACCCAAAATACAAACTCCAATTTATTTTATTTTAAGACAAGTACGTGTGGAATAGGATGAAATTAATTATGTGAATTAAGGCATGATGAGCTGAGAAACAGAAATGTTGTGAATGAATGATAATATATGGAATTAATAGCCAACAGATGGAGAATATCCTGGATTTTTTTGTGTTGGCCTCATATGATGAGTATTGTAAATTTTCTTGTGATCTATTGTGGCTGTTTAGTGTTCACTAGAGCTGTTATAATTTTAGGGAACATTTGATTTACGTGGTAATATTGCCCCATTTTTTTTAGAATTTTTTAAAATAAATCATGCATTTCATGTTTTACATTTTTATTTTAGGATTTAAATTCCTTCTTGATGTATGTTTTTCTTTTACTTTAATTCTATGAGAGTATCAACCATTTGAAGCTTCTGATACTAGGATTATTTCCCTGTCACAATCTACTTTTGTTCCTGGTCGTTTAATCATGGACAATGTCATGGTGACTTTTGAAATTATTCACCATATGAAGCGTAAGACAAGGGGCAATAAGGGTGAGGCAACGCTGAAAATTGATATTAGTAAAGCCTACGACAAGGTGGACTAGAACTATTTGAGACATATTATGCTTCGTTTGGGTTTTGATGGAAGATGGATTGATTTCATTATGCAGTGTGCAACTTTTGTGACTTATAAAGCGGCAATTAATGGGATTGAGATTGGGTGTTATAACAAGCATGTAAATCTAAGGTAAACACATAAATCGCACAATCACACAGTATTGAAAAGAGAAGAAGAATAACACAGGATTTAACGTGGTTCAACCGTAAGGTTTACGTCCATGAGCAAGACAAGAGAAAAAGTTTCACTATGATGAAAAGAGCAAGATATAATCAATCAGAACTCTCAAACCCTAATCCCAGTGTGTTTGTCGAATATCTCACAACTCTATCGCAAAGGGTAAAATATTACAATATTTATACTAGTCCATATCGTGGGGGCGTTGCCCCTGCACCCCCAAGGAAATCAGTGGTAGGCTTTAGGCCCAAGCCTATCGGCATATGCTTTTCGCTACCATCACATATCTCACTTTTATCCCAATCGAATAACAAAATGTGAAAAAACTTTTGGGTCAGGTCATAATTTGGGTCCATGAAAAAATATAACAAAAATTCAAGCCACAAATATATAACAATTCTTCTCCTTGGCTTGAATTCCCTTTATCATCAACAAAATAACCACAAAAAACACACTCTATCTTGCCATATACCCCTCGCAAGGGCATTACTAAGCACTACAAACACCAACCAAGTCTAGGCAATGCCTAAACTTGCTGACTGGGACTTCCTTGGTCATCATATCGGCTGGATTATCATGTGTAGAGACTTTCTGCACAACTACAGTCCCCTGAGATACAATGTCCCAAATGAAGTGATATCTAACATCAATGTGCTTAGTTCGCTCATGGTACATCTGATTCTTTGTCAGATGTATTGCACTCTAGCTGTCACAAAACACTATTGCCTTGTTCTGTATTAACCCAAGATCACCCACCAAACCTTGTAACTATAAAACTTCCTTTACTGCCTCTGCTAAGGCCATATATTCAGCCTCTGTGGTAGACAAAGTAACTGTAGCTTGCAATGTTGCCTTCCAACTGATAGCACTTCCAGAAAGTGTAAACAAATAACCTGTCAAAGATCTCCTCTTGTTTAAGTCCCCTGCAAAATCTGAATCAACATAGCCAACAACTGAATCACTCATTTTGGCCTTGTCAAATGTCAGACCAACATCTGTAGTACCCTTCAAATACCCCAAAATCCATTTCACTGCCTGCCAATGCTCTTTCCTAGCACACGCCATGTATCTACTCACAATACTAACTGTATGTGAAATGTCAGGTTGGGTGCATACCATAGCATACGTGATGCTACCAACAGCACTCGAATAGGGAACACTGGATATGTGCTCCATCTCTTCATCTGTTTTGGGTGACATGTCTGCAGATAACTTGAAATGGGCAGCAAACGGAACAGTCACAGACTTGGCATTATTCATGTTGAAATGCTTAAACACTTTCTTAACATAGTCCTGTTGAGATAAGAAAAACTTCCCAACACTTCTATCTCTGGTAATTTCCATTCTCAATATCTTCTTTGCAGCACCCAAATCCTTTATCTCAAACTCATCACTTAACTGCTTTTTCAAAATGTTAATATGTGACATGCTTTTAGTAGCAATAAGCATGTCATCCACATACAATAGCAAATAAATAAAGGAATCATCTGAAAGCTTCTTATGATACATACAACTATTATATGAACTATGATTAAAGGCATTACGAAACATGAATGTATCAAATCTTTTGTACCACTGCCTAGGAGACTGTTTCAGACCATATAAAGATTTTTTAAGCAAGCAAACACGATTTTCCATACCTGGAATGAGAAATCTCTCAGGCTGACTCATATAAATTTGCTCCTCTAACTCACCATGCAAAAATGTTGTCTTCACATCTAGTTGCTCAAGCTCTAGATTATGAAGAGCAACCATAGCAAGTAAGACTCTGATAGAACTGTGCTTTACAGCTAGAGAAAATACTTCATTAAAGTCAATCCCCTTCCTCTAAGTAAAGCCCTTTGATACCGTGCCTTATATCGAGATGCTTCAACCCCTGGAGTGCCTTCCTTTTTCTTAAACACCCATTTGCAACCTACCACTTTTTGTCCCTTAGGCAAATTTACAAGCTCCCAAGTCTGATTCTTGTGAAGAGATTCAATTTCTTCACTCATAGCACTGACCCACTAATCTGTATCTAAATAAGAAATAGTTTTTCTATAATTGCTGGGTTCATGCACATCAATGTTACAGCAACTAACAAGGCAAACACAACTAGATCTGCATATGCATATCTCTGTGGTGCTCTAATATGTCTTTTCTCTCTACTAGTTACAATGCTATATGGTTTCTGTTGTTGTCGCTCAGGTGCATCCTCTTGTTGATCTGAATCTTGCACCTCATCCTCTGAAACACTGGACTGAACTGCTGAAGCATCAATATCAAGCTCCACCTATTCTCTGACACTGTGATCTGATTCTGCTATTGACTTCTCCCTCTGACTATTCAATGAAGTAGACTTATTAAATATCACATCCCTACTGATAATTAATCCTAAAGACTTTGGATCATTGCACCACTACATGTAGCCTTTCACTCTAGATGCATACCCTAGAAATATGCATTTTCTTGCCCTCAACTCAAGCTTACCATCTCTCACATGAGCATAAGCAGGGCAACCAAATACTCTCAGCTGAGAGTAATTAGCAGGTGAACTAGACCGGATCTCAAAAGGAGTTTTGTACTTAATAGCTGTAGATGGAGATCTATTAACCAAGAAATAGGCTGTATTAATTGCTTTAGCCTAGAAATCCTTTCCCAATCCTGAATGTGAGAGCATGCTTTGTGCTTTGTCACAAAGCATTCTGTTCATATGTTCTATAATACCATTCTATTGTAGTGTCCTTGTACAAGTGCAATGTCTCACTATACCTTCATTGCTGCAGAATGCATCGAACTCACGATTGCCAAATTCTAACCCATTATCAATTCTAAGACGCTTGACTTTCTTTTCTATCTGCTTCTCAATCATTATCTTCCACTTTACAAAGGTTGAAAATGCCTCATCTTTTATTTTCAGAAAATACACCCACACCATTCGAGAGTAATCGTCAATCAAAGTCATGAAGTACCTGGCACCGCTCTTGGAAGGGATTCTGTTAGGACCCCATAGATCTGAGTGGATATAATCCACTATTCCTCTGATCTTGCGCATTGCCTTTTTATCGAACTTCACCCTGGTTTGTTTGCTAAACACACAGTGTTCACAAAAGTCCAGAGATTTTGTTTTCTGCCCATCCTCTGAGTGGATATACTTCATTGAAGACGATGCCATCTGTAAACCTTAGGTTTTGAGCACAAAACATTGATACCAATTTGTTATAACAAGCATGCAAAGGCAAACATGCAAATCTAAGGAAAATAATCACACAGTATTAAAAGGAGAAAAAGAATAATACAGGATTTAACGTGATTCAATCGTAAGGTCTACGTCCACGATCAAGACAAGAGAAAAAGTTTCATTATGATAAAAAGAGCAAGATACAATCAATCAGAACTCTCAAATCCTAACCCCAGCGTGTTTCCTGAATATCTCACAACTCTACTGCAAAGGATAAAATATTACAATATTTATACTGGTCCATATCGTGGGGGTGCTGCCCCCGCACCCCTAAGGAGATCAGTGGTGGGCTTCAGGCCCGAGTTGTTAGTAATATGCCCTAGAGCATATCATTTTGTATGTATCTTGTACATATCTTATTAATAAAAGGAAATTTCACTTTTTCATTCACATAATATATTTATGTGTAATAGAAAAAGGTCCATTGATATTTTATTAGAAATTCTATTCTTAAGTTGTTAAGAATATGAGTGACAATATTTCTAGCACAAAATATCATAAATTGGTTCACAATCGAGAATATTTCACAAAGGACATGACTTATCCAGAAAGATTGCAATCATGTTTGTTCCCAAGGTATTTATATGCGATATAAATAAGATGAAGTGGTGAGTCTCATGCCACATAATAAACATGATAGGCACTTATACATGATAAGTAGGCTGAACCAGTGATGCTTATGACAAGCACATGGAGTTTACTCTTGTCAATGCATTGTCATATATTATATCAATGCATATAATCTTTAGACTTGAGATAACACAGTTATCTTATATATAGGTGGTTTGAGTTTGATACTGCTTTTATACTTGTACTGTGTATAGGTATATGGGCATGTGTTGGCTCTTACTAGTTATATATGGAGATAGGTGTTGATCAAGATGGAATTCGTTATCCTAAGTAAATAGGGATAAAATCCTATGTTCATTTAATTGTTCTTGATGTTTTAAGTTCCTGGCCAGGATAGACAGATTTAGTAAGAAAAGAGTTTCTGACAAGAAAATCTAATTAATCAAGAACTAGAATTAAAAGAGAATATAATATTCATAGCAAATGGGGTTTGACATTAACCATGACTCCAGCACTAATTGGGATTTTGTAATGGAGAGATTCTAGTGCATGGTAACATATGATTAAAGGTTCATTTAAGGTATTCCTTATTACTGATTGGGTGGCCAAAGAATACTATGATAGGTGTCAACCATGGTCTATGAGATGCCTGAAATGATTTAGAGAAATCATTTACGGTAAGAAAAAGTTCTAATGATATTAAGAGTTAATATCATTTCTCATTGCTAATAAGTGATGAGCCTAGTAAGTCACACATCTACACAAGCTAATCACCATTTAAAATGTGATTTAATTGATTAATTAAAGATTTTAATTAATTAATTAATTAATCAATTAAAGAGGTTTGGTTTGCAATAACATTGCAAAGTCCCTAGCATGACTTGAAACCAAATCTAGGTTATTGGATGTATAGTATAAATTAAATTTATATTTAATTTGATTAAATATGAATTTAATTATGAGAAATTAATTAATGGAGATTAATTAATTAATTAATTTATATTTGATATAAATTGATTTAAATAGGAGAAATTATAATTTTGGGTTGAGAACTCAAATTAAAAAGTAAGGGAAATTGGTCTTTTCACATGGTGACATGTGGCACCATGAGATGGTGACACATGGCACCATATGATCTTGCCACTTGTCTTCATATGATGGAAGACCACATGTCATGATTTAAATGGAGCTTGACACTTGGCTTCATAGGATTAAATCAAATAATAACAAGATGGGATCTTGTGATGACATGTGGCAAGGGAGTTAGGGTTTGACCTAAGTATATAAAGAAATGTTATAAAGAAAAATAAGCTACTCTCTCTTTTCTCTCTAATGTTGGACGGCAACATGATGTGTTCTTCTCCTCTTCAATTTCTCAATTGATTCAAAGGGAAAAACTTAGATTTCCTCTTGAATTAAATTATTAGAAAGTGTTTCTAACACTCAATACATTCATACAACCTTCACAAAACATAAACCCCATCTAAAAATTGGTTGACAAGGCTTGAGAAGCCAATCTAAGGGCTCCCATTGCTACTTTGGTGTGTGCTTGTGGTGGACAAACTAGAGGGACAACATTTGGGGTTCTAAGAACATCCTAAGATTGTATCAATTGTGCATCAAGAGATTAGTACCTAAAAATCCCTCTTTTAGTTAGGGTTTAATTGAATTAAATGTTAATTCATAATCTTTAATGGCAAATGAAATTTTAATGCATGCTAAAATATGTTTTGGTATGCAATTGGGCATTGGAAATTGATTAGGTTCATAAGAAACTTGGTATGGTGCATGAAACCTTAGAAATAATTTTTGAAATTCAAGGTTCTAATGCCTAATAATCACGCTTCCACTCCTTCAATTAGTATCAGAGCCACTATATTTGCCTTTAAGATTGTATGTGAGGTTTAATTGTGTGATTGGATCAAATTTGGATTAATTCAAACCTGGTTGGGTGCTCAAAGGGGGCGGTATGAATGTGAAATACGCCCCAAAGGTGTGTTTGGAGTTTGGGCTTGGTTTTTGAGCCCATTATGTAATTTTTGTGTATTTTAATGCCCATAATTAAGCCCATACCTAATTAAATTATTTAATTGGGAATTTTTAATCATACAATTAATTTTTTGAAAATTATTTTCAAGGCATTAAATTTGGAAAAGGGTTTCTAAATTTAAACTTATTTGAATAAGATTCAAATCTAAATTTTAGTTGAATATGTGATATTGAATTTAATTTTTAGTATGCATATTTCATTTAATTGTTAAATTTTAATATGCATGATGGATAATCATGGACAATAAAAGATCAATGCGATTGTATTTATTTCTTTTATTTTTCTTTGGGTTGTAAAATAATTAATTTTATTTTAGTGGCATGTATTATAAATGTTGTAATAATTTGGGTTGTAAATTCATTTATTTGAGGACTTTAAAGTCCCTATTCTTGTAAACTTGATGCGGCCCAACCGCAAGTGCACAGGTCGTATGTCACACCTTACCCCTTCGTAAGGCATAACATGATCCCGCAGAATACTTAATGAACTACCAAACTTCACCTACCGATAACTCATTAAGTACCCTACAAGAGATTTTAAAATAATTTTCTTACATTTTGGAAGTGGTGAGCATTTTGGTAGGAATTAAAAACCATTTATTCAAGGTTTAAATACTAGTAAAAATTTTTGTCCATTTAAATTTTGCCGCAAATTTTATAAAAATTTTGACAGAGTTCCGTTTGTAATTGGAGAAAACAGTTCTTCAAATACCTGAGAAAAACACTTCCAAAAATTTTTCACAACTCCCAACCTTCAATAAATCTTAATCAACTCAATTCAACGCACTTCAAAATAATTTCACAATACACATCAAGATTTATCATCTCAAAATATTTAATATCTCCAATCACAAAGCATAAAGTAAGAAATTCATAAGTACAAATAGTAATTTACAGAAGGAAATCCAAAAAAATAATATTATTACAATTTATTTACAACTGCTCGACTTACATTGATACATACAACATTTCTATATTTACATCAAAATTATCTACAAGGGTATAAAAAAATACCCGTACAAAATGATCGATGTGGTCCACAATTCGATAGCAACTCACTCTGCTGCTTTCTCCCTGCTCTTATCTGCGACAGCAAAATGAGCTATCGCTGAGTATAAAAATACTCAGTGGTGCACAATAAAAATTTAAAATGCAATACATAAATCATTCATTGGTGAAACACAATTTAAATATTTCTCAAATTAACAATGCTCATAATAACACAATTTAGTCAAACAATTTCATAAACACAGTGTTGCCAAAGTCATACACAACTTAAGCCATGACACAAAATTTCCGATCAATGCCGTGTTGTACACCACGACAAAGCAATCTCAACCCCATTAATCGAAATCAATGAGGGAGGTGGCTAGCTAGCTAATGAGTACTCATCCGATCTCAACCTCAACTGGCAAGCCAGAGAGGGAGGAAAATAAATGATCTCAACCCTATAAATGGAGGAGGAATAATGTGATACTGTCATGCTAAGTGTGAACATAAAATCAATTCAAAACAATTTATTCAAACAATTTATGAGAAATCTGATCAATTTCCAAAGTCATATTTACGATTATAAAATGGCAACACAGTACATAATTAATCAAAGAAGTCAAATTTTTTGAGATTAAAATATTTAAACAATTATTATTGTGCACAAACCTGACGTGAGTCGCCTTTAGGCCTTGACTCAGTCTCTTCGAGTTTCCAAGTCTTTTTCAGCTGAAACACATAATTTCACAGTGTTTCAGTACCATAACTTAGCATAAATCCAAAAATAAATTTCACTTCATTTTTACCTAGCTTTAATGTACTAATTTCGACGTTCTCGAAGTTTTTGTGTTTCGGGTTACTATTCACTATACTATTCAAGTCAAATCGTTGACTTTTTAAGGCTTAATAGGTATGGGAACTCCAAATTCACCCACATACCACATTTTGGTCATTAAATTTGTTGGTTTTGGTTATTTTCTCAAAGCTTAAGTCCTTTTGGCCAAATTGTCAAATTTTCAGTTTTGGTGCTCCAAGTTGCACTGTTCCATTGGTCAATCTACTGTTGGAATTTGACAAACTTTTCTTCATAGAAAATGTTCCTTATTGTCTTAAGTTTATTCTCATTTTTGGATCACCTCAATTGGAGTTTTTTAGCTCAAGTTATGGCCATTTGAACTAGGGCTGCCGGATTGAAAACAACCCAGATTTTTTGGGTAAATTTGGTGCTGGCAGATTTGAGTTACCAACTTGGGGTGGCCAAATGGCTTGGTTGCTGGCAGAATTTGGACTTATTTTCTTCATGAAAGTTTTAGGTCTATATCTCATCTAATCTCTGGTAAAATTTCAGGTCATTTTGACCTGCCTAGCTTGAGTTATGACCAAATGAACAAACACTGTTCATTTGGTCAGTTTGTACAGTGGCAGCCTGCTCTTATTCAACTTTGGTCAATTGGTTCACTAAGTTTTGGTCACTTTTTGGGCATGGTTCCTAAATGAAAATTGTGTCATTTAGTGCCTAATTTCATCCCCAATTGGTCCCATATCCATTGGATTTGTAAAATTTCATTTTTGATCCCTCAAAGGGAATTTTAGTCATGCTGCCAGCACATGACCTTATCCAATTCGAATTGGCTTTTAATTCCAACACTTCTAACACACCTCATTTGGTCACAAATGACCATTTTTCACTTCACATTAGGTCAAAGATACCATTTACAAGTTTTTCACATTTTTGGTCTCTAACCCTAAGTGTCCCAAAACCCTAACTTACTAACTTGTTGCATTTAACTAATTCAAAACATTTAATCATGATCATTCAACACCAATAAGCTCACATACACCTTTAAATTCACCAAGTTCATGCATACACATCCTCAAACCCTAGTTGACTAAAATTTAGGTTTGGTCCTTCAACAATTTATTTCATTTCATTTTTCCATAATTTCTAGTGTAATTCAACTACTTAATTATGAATTTAAACATTATATTAAAAACTAACCACTAATCTCTTTTGTTGAATTTCTCCCTCTTCAAATCTTCTTTCTTTCCTCTTCTTTTTTTTGTCAAGATGCTTGTCAAAGTCCAAGAACAAGATTTACTTAAAGGAGCTAGGGAGTTTATAAAATAAAATCAAGCTTTTGAAAGCTTGAGATGGGTGTTAATGGTGGAAAGGAAATGAGAGAAATGAGAGAGAAAGGGGTGACGGGAATGGAGGAGAAGTAATTAAATTTTTTTTCTTTTTCTTTTCTTTTAAGTGTTTTGTCTTTAGGAAGACCATAAATTCCAATTTAATTAATTATATTAATTATGACTTTTGGCATCATGCATGATATCATGCATGATGTCATCTTCCTGCACCTTTTTAACTTTTTCATTTTCTCTTTTTTTTTTCTATTAGTTCTTTAATTTAATTCTCGATTCCAAAATTTTCTTTTTTTCCGATTTTATTTGATAGTTAGGTCAGGAGTCAGCTCTCGGGGTCAATTGACCAAATTGCCCCTCGCCGGTTCAACCCGGTTTGCAAATAATTCAATATTTCTTTTGGCTCCCTGACCTAATTATTTGACTGGCTTAACAGTTCTTTTTCATGATTTTCTCTTTTCCACTGTGCTCGTAAGGGTCCTAAAGACCGCAGCGTCACATTTTACGGTTCGAAATTTGAGTTTAAATTGACTTCACAGTCGTTCCCGAGAAGGTCACCCATCCTGTGACTCTCGGCTCGTTTAACTTCTTATGTTCTGTTTTTCTTATTTATACTTAACTAATTGGCAATTACTAATTATTTGTGTTTATAGCTTCTCTAGTTGTCTTAAGTGTGGTTCTAATCCCCTTAATTGTCTGGACCGACACCGGTCACCGGAATAGTAAAATATACCAGGCTATACAAATGGGGGTGTTACAATTCTCCCCCCCCCCCTTAAATAAATTTCGTTTCGAAATTTTACCTGGTATCAATCTCTGAACAGCTGTGGGTGTTGTCTCCTCATGTCCTCCTCTCGTTCCCAAGTAGCCTCCTGGCCTGAATGATGGTTCCACAACACTTTTACCAACGGTATTTGCTTGTTCCGTAGCTGCTTCACCTCATAAGCCAGAATTTGTATGGGTTCTTCTTTATATGTGAGGTCTGGATTCACTTTAATTTCCTCTACTGGTAGTACATGAGATGGGTCTGATCGATACCTCCTCAACATAGACACATGGAAGACATTATGTATCTTCTCCAACTCTGGAGGTAGTGCCAAACGATATGCCAAAGGACCCACTCTTTCTAGAACCTCATATGGCCCGATAAAACGAGGACTCAGTTTCCCCTTCCTGCCGAATCTCATAATTCTCTTCCAAGGAGAAACTTTGAGGAAAACTTTCTCACCCACTGCATACTCAATATCCCTTCTTTTCAAATCAATGTAGGACTTCTGACGGTCTGATGCAGTCTTAAGTCGATATCGGATCACCCTGATTTTCTCTTTAGTTTACTGAATAATTTCGGGTCCAATCATCTTTCTTTCACCCACGTCATCCCAACACAACGGGGTTCTACATTTTCTGCCATACAAAGCTTCATATGGAGGCATTCCAATGCTTGATTGGTAGCTGTTGTTGTAAGCAAACTCAATCAAAGGCAAGTGTGTATCCCAACTGCCTTCAAATTCAATCACACAAGCCCGTAGCATGTCCTCCAAAATCTGAATTACCCTCTCAGACTAGCCATCTGTCTGTGGGTGGAATACAGTACTAAAGTTCAATCTAGTTCCTAGGGCTCTCTGAAGACTACCCCAGAATCTAGAAGTGAACCTAGGATCTCTGTTTGATATGATGGATATTGGCACTCCATGCAGCCTCACAACCTCATCAATGTATAACTTGGCCAATCTTTCTAAACTGTAGTCCATCCGAACTGGTAGAAAATGAGCAGACTTGGTTAGTCTGTCAACAATGACCCAAACTGCATCATGACTCTTCTGTGTCCTCGGAAGTCCCATTACAAAATCCATCGTTATTCTTTCCCATTTCCATTCTGGTATTGGTAGTGGATGTAACAACCCAGCGGGTACTTGATGCTCTGCCTTTACTTACTGACAAGTTAGGCATTTGGAAATAAACTTTGCCACATCTCTTTTCATACCCATCCACCAGTAATGCTCCTTTAGCCCTCTATACATTTTTGTGCCACCAGGGTGCATGGCAAAAGGAGACTCATGTGCTTCCTTCAAAATGATCTTCCTCAATTCAACATCATTAGGAACACACATTTTGCCCTGGTGCAGCAATAGACCATCATCTCTTATTGAGAATTCTGGTTTCTTGCCCTGCCGGACTTCTTCCAATAGCTTCTGATACCTTTCATCATTCTGAGCAGCCATTCTGATATGATCAATCAACACTGGCTGTACATGCCATGCAACTACTGTCTGCCCCTCATCATTAATCTCTAAGCTGGCATGCAATGTTTTTAACTCATGTACCAAAGACAAAGGAGTAACTCGTAGACTTGCCATAGTCTTGCGACTTAAGGCGTCAGCCACCACATTAGCTTTCCCTAGCTGATACTCTATCAGAAAATCAGTCTTTTATAAACTCTAACCATCTCCTCTGTCTCAAATTCAACTCTTTCTGGGTACCCAAATACTTCAAACTCTTATGATCTGTGTAGATGTAACACTTTTTCCCATACAAATAGTGTCTCCAGATCTTAAGAGCAAACACTATAGCAGCAAGCTCCAAGTCATGCGTTGGATAATTCCTCTCATGCGGTTTCAGCTGGCGTGATGCATAAGCAATGACATTTCGACCTTGCATCAATACACAGCCTAACCCATTGTGAGAAGCATCACTGTAAGCGGTGTATTCTTTACCCAGTGTAGGTAAAGTCAGAACTGGAGCTTCAGTTAAATATTTCTTCAATTCATCAAAACTCTGTTCGCATTTATCCGTCCACTAAAATTTCATATCTTTTCTAAGCAGCTTGGTCAATGGAGATGCGAACATGGAGAATCCCTTCACAAATACGATAGTATCCAGCTAAACCCAGAAAACTGCGAATCTCTATGACATTTCTGGGTGTCCTCCAATTAAGGACAGCTTCAATCTTACTTGGATCTACCTTAATGCCCTCTTCTGATACTACATGCCCCAAGAAAGATATTTCCTTCAGCCAAAATACATACTTCGACAATTTGGCATATAGCTGTTTCTCTCTCAAAGTCTGCAGTACAATCCGCAGATGTCTATTTTGCTCTTCTGCATTCCTTGAATAAACCAATATATAATCTATAAATACCACAACAAACTGGTCGAGGTATGGTCTGAAGATAGTGTTCATCAGATCCATAAAAGCAGCCGGAGCATTAGTTAACCCGAATGGCATAACCAAAAACTCATAATGGCCATAGCGGGTTCTAAAGGCAGTTTTAGGAATACTCTGCTCTTGTACTTTCAGCTGATAATAACCTGATCTCGGGTCAATTTTGGAGAACGCAGCTGCACCCCTCAACTGATCAAACAAGTCATCAATACGGGGCAATGGGTATCTATTCTTTATTGTCACCTTATTCAACTGCCGATAGTCAATACATAACTGGAGAGTGCCATCTTTCTTCTTAACAAACAACACTGGCGCTCCCCAAGGTGACACACTAGGGCGGATAAAGCCCTTATCAAGCAGCTCTTGCAACTGCACTTTCAATTCTTTTAGTTCTGCTAGTGCCATTCTGTATGGTGTTATGGAGATTGAGTCCACACCAGGCATAACATCAATTTCAAACTGCACTTCTCTTTTTGGAGGTAATCCTGGCAATTCATCAGGAAATACATTCGGAAAATCACATACAGTCGGAATGTCCCTCAGTGCTGGACTCCCCACTTGGGTGTCTATTACATGTGCTAAGTACGCCTCACACCCTTTTCTAATCATTTTTCTGGCCAGTGCAGCTGAAATGATATTTGAAGGCAATAACTGCCTCTCCCCATGTATTACTATATCACCATACTGAGGAAGACCAAAAGTGACTGTCTTCACTCTACAGTCAATCATGGCATGATGCCTGGCTAACCAATCCATGCCCAAGATAATGTCATAATCTCTGAAGGGCATTTCAATTAAATCAGACAGAAAAGTGTGTCCTTGGATCACCAAAGGACAGTCTCTATATAGCCTATTTACCCTGACCTCCTAGCCTAATGGACTACTTACTAGCACATCATAATCCATTGATACACACTGAATAGCAGTAGAACACATCACACTAACACTAACATACGAATGTGTGGAGCCAGGATCAAATAACACATACACATCTTGATCAAGGATGGAGAAAATACCAGCTACTACATCTGATGTTTCAGCTTCCTCCCTCTGACGCATGGTATACACTCTGACTGGTGCGCCACTGGATACTGGCTGGTTAACAGTGCTTTGACTTCCAGGAGTGCTACCAGGACCCCTACCTCTGCCTCTACCTCTAACAGCTGACGGTGACCCTCTAGGTGCAGAGACTTGGGCTGATCCTTCCGATGTAGCAAAAGATCCAGACCGGCGCGGACTAGTACAATCTTTAGCGAAATGTCCGCTTCCTCCACAGTTAAAACATGCTCCGGTGGCCTTGAAGCAAACCCCACTATGAGTTTTACCACAAGTTTCACACTGCCGGACTGATAGAACTCCTCAAGAAGCTTGTTGGGTTGGCTGACCAGACCGGGGTGGTCTTTGGCCAGAAAATCTGCCTCTGCCGGATCTACGGGAGCTGGATCCCCCAAACTGTTTCCTCTTGCCAGAACCACTTTCATATGCTTGTCCCATAGTCTTTTCAGTCTTTTCTTTCTCTTGAGTACCCTTCTTCACTGCCCCTTCTGATTCTATCCTTTCCAGCCTGTGGCTGTGAGATCAATTCAAAGAAAATTCGATGTCGAAACCCACGACTTGCATTCTCAAATTCGGCCTTAATCCGACTCAAACCTCTTACATCCTGCTCTCGGGTGGAGACTAAGCTTCCAAAGATAGTGGCTTAGCCTTGAGAAGTCTCTCTCATACTGCTATGGTTCGGTCCCCTTGTTTCAAACTCAGAATTCTTGCAATTTCTTATCTACATATGCATCAGAACCCATTTACACTGAATTCCCTCAGGAAGTCTGTCCATGTCAGCACAGGCGGCTCAACCAGGCTGTGGGGGATGGTCTTCCACTATTCATATGCATCCCCTTGTAACAAGGAAACAGAACACTCGAACTTCATCTCTTTCGTACACTACAGTTTTCTGTAAACTCATTCCATTCTTTCTAACCACTGTTCTGCCTCAAGTGGATCCACAGTGCCTTTAAACTCGGTGGCCCCAAATTTCATCAGCTTTTCATATTGCCGAGCTGAGGGCTGTGGTTGTGCTACAGGTACTGGCATCTGAGCTTGGGGTGGCACATTACCCGCAATTTGCTGGAAAAACGCGGCCATCTGCTGTACAAATTGAGCAAGAAACTGAAGTGCTGGAGCAGGAGCTGGAGTGGCTGACCCACTCACGTTCTAGAGTGCTGGGGCTTCCCCTTGAACCTCAGCCTCAACAGATTGTTCTTTGGAATGATCTCCTCCTTCCATTCTGTTTTCCCAAATTTTTACTTCCTGAGATCAAACACAAGGAGGTTGACCTCCGTTAGTGCATATTCATGATGTAAATATGTCATATGTATCAATTAAAGACACTTGAGCAGTTGTACTTATCAAAGAAATATTCACATGCATAGTCAAAATTTATTGAAAAACCATGCTCTAATACTACTAAAACATGTCACACCTTATCCCTCCGTAAGGCATAACATGATCCCGTAGAATACTTAATGAACTACTGAACTTCACCTACCGATAACTCATTAAGTACCCTACAAGGGATTTTAAAACAATTTTCTTACATTTTGGAAGTGGTGAGCATTTTGGTAGGAATTAAAAACCATTTATTCAAGGTTTAAATACTAGTAAAAATTTTTGTCCATTTAAATTTTGCCGCAAATTTTATAAAAATTTTGACAGAGTTTCGTTTGTAATTGGAGAAAACAGTTCTTCAAATACCTGAGAAAAACACTTCCAAAAATTTTTCACAACTCCCAACCTTCAATAAATCTCAATCAACTCAATTCAACGCACTTCAAAATAATTTCACAATACAAATCAAAATTTATCATCTCAAAATATTTAATATCTCCAATCACAAAGCATAAAGTAAGAAATTCATAAGTACAAATATTAATTTACAGAAGTAAATCCAAAAAAATAATATTATTACAATTTATTTACAACTGCTCAACTTACATTGATACATTCAACATTTCTATATTTACATCAAAATTATCTACAAGGGTATAAAATAATACCCGAACAAAATGATCGATGTGGTCCAAAATTCGATAGCAGCTCACTCTGTTACTTTCTCCTTGCTCTTATCTGCGATAGCAAAATAAGCTATCGCTGAGTATAAAAATACTCAGTGGTGCACAATAAAGATTTAAAATGCAATACATAAATCATTCATTGGTGAAACACAATTTAAATATTTCTCAAATTAACAATGCTCATAATAACACAATTTAGTCAAACAATTTTATAAACACAGTGTTGCCAAAGTCATACACAACTTAAGCCATGACACAAAATTTTCGATCAATACCGTGTTGTACACCACGACAAAGCAATCTCAACCTCATTAATCGAAATCAATGAGGGAGGTGGCTAGCTAGCTAATGAGTACTCATCCGATCTCAACCTCAATTGGCAAGCCAGAGAGGGAGGAAAATAAATGATCTCAACCCCATAAATAGAGGAGGAATAATGTGATACTGTCATGCTAAGTGTGAACATAAAATCAATTCAAAACAATTTATTCAAATAATTTATGAGAAATCTGATCAATTTTCAAAGTCACATTTACGATTATAAAATGGCAACATAATTAATCAAAGAAGTCAAATTTTTTGAGATTAAAATATTTAAACAATTATTATTGTGCACAAACCTGACGTGAGTCGCCTTTAGGCCTTGACTCAGTCTCTTCGAGTTTCCAAGTCTTTTTCAGCTGAAACACACAATTTCACAGTGTTTCAGCACCATAACTTAGCATAAATCCAAAAATAAATTTCACTTCATTTTTACCTAGCTTTAATATACTAATTTCGACGTTCTCGAAATTTTTGTATTTCGGGTTACTATTCACTACACTATTCAAGTCAAATTATTGACTTTTTAAGGCTTAATAGGTATGGGAACTCCAACTTCACCCACATACCACATTTTGGTCATCAAATTTGTTGGTTTTGGTTATTTTCTCAAAGCTTAAGTCCTTTTGGCCAAATTGTCAAATTTTCAGTTTTGGTGCTCCAAGTTTCACTGTTCTATTGGTCAATCTACTGTTGGAATTTGGCAAACCTTTCTTCATAGAAAATGTTCCTTATTGTCTTAAGTTTATTCTCATTTTTGGATCACCTCAATTGGAGTCTTTTATCTCAAGTTATGGCCATTTGAACTAGGGCTGCCGGATTGAAAACAACCCAGATTTTCTGGGTAAATTTGGTGCTGGCAGATTTGAGTCACCAACTTGGGGTGGCCAAATGGCTTGGTTGCTGGCAGAATTTGGACTTGTGTTCTTCATGAAAGTTTTAGGTCTATATCTCATCTAATCTCTGGTAAAATTTCAGGTCATTTTGACTTGCCTAGCTCGATTTATGACCAAATGAACAAATACTGTTCATTTGGTGAGTTTGTACAGTGGCAGCCTGCTCTTATTCAACTTTGGTCAATTGGTTCACTAAGTTTTGGTCACTTTTTGGGCATGGTTCCTAAATGAAAATTGTGTCATTTAGTGCCTATTTTCATCATCAATTGGTCCCATATCCATTGGATTTGTAAAATTTCATTTTTGATCCCTCAAAGGGAATTTTGGTCATGCTGCCAGCACATGACCTTATCCAATCCGAATTGGCTTTTAATTCCAACACTTCTAACACACCTCATTTGGTCACAAATGACCATTTTTAACTTCATATTAGGTCAAAGATACCATTTACAAGTTTTTCACATTTTTGGTCTCTAACCCTAAGTGTCCCAAAACCCTAACTTACTAACTTGTTGCATTTAACTAATTCAAAACATTTAATCATGATCATTCAATACCAATAAGCTCACATACACCTTTAAATTCACCAAGTTCATGCATACACATCCTCAAACCCTAGCTGACTAGAATTTAGGTTTGGTCCTTCAACAATTTATTTCATTTCATTTTTCCACAATTTCTAGTGTAATTCAACTACTTAATTATGAATTTAAACATTATATTAAAAACTAACCACTAACCTCTTTTGTTGAATTTCTCCCTCTTCAAATCTTCTTTCTTTCCTCTTCTTTTTGTTGTCAAGATGCTTGTCAAAGTCCAAGAACAAGATTTACTTAAAGGAGTTAGGGAGTTTATAAAATAAAATCAAGCCTTTGAAAGCTTGAGATGGGTGTTAATGGTGGAAAGGAAATGAGAGAAATGAGAGAGAAAGGGGTGACGGGAATGCAGGAGAAGTAATTAAATTTTTTTTTCTTTTTCTTTTCTTTTAAGTGTTTTGTCTTTAGGAAGACCATAAATTCCAATTTAATTAATTATATTAATTATGACTTTTGGCATCATGCATGATATCATGCATGATGTCATCTTCCTACACCTTTTTAACTTTTTCATTTTCTCTTTTTTTTTTCTATTAGTTCTTTAATTTAATTCTCGATTCCAAAATTTTCTTTTTTTCTATTTTATTTGACAGTTAGGTCAGGAGTCAGCTATCGGGGTCAATTGACCAAATTGCCCCTTGCCGGTTCAACCCGGTTTGCAAATAATTCAATATTTCTTTCGGCTCCCTGACCTAATTATTTGACTGGCTTAACAGTTCTTTTTCGTGATTTTCTCTTTTCCACTATGCTCGTAAGGGTCCTAAGGACCACCGGAATTTGAGTTTAAATTGACTTCACAGTCATTCCCGAGAAGGTCACCCATCCTGTGACTCTCGGCTCGTTTAACTTCTTATGTTCTGTTTTTCTTATTTATACTTAACTAATTGGCAATTACTAATTATTTGTGTTTATAGCTTCTCTAGTTGTCTTAAGTGTGATTCTAATCTCCTTAATTGTTCGAACCGACACCGGTCATCGAAATAGTAAAATATACCAGGCTATACAAAAGGGGGTGTTACATCGTACAAGTAATATAGAAAAGATATCGTTCCCACGAGGAGTTGTGTTAATGATTGAATTTTTGATATAAAAATTTGACTAATTTGAACTATTTTTGAAATTAAAGCAATAAATTGATAGATATTGAAGTCTGAAATCTATATGTGCAAAATCAATAATCTATTCAACAATGTAATAATTTAACTAAATTTGCATCAAATTAAAATAAGCAAATTGAAATATGGCAAGATTTGAAATGGTAAGTAATTAAATTTGATTAGAAATTAACAATAATAAAAGAGGCGATTCTGAAGTTTGGGAGTTTATATTCAAGCTATTTTGGGATTTTTAAATTGGTTATCCAATCTTATAGAATTTACGAGTTTTAAGGAGATTAATTCTTAAATCCTTTGAATACCCTTTCGAGTGGGACAAAGAGTGCCTTAATCAATCTAATCCTATTTTCGTGGAGTTAAAATTAATCAAGAACCATTAAGTTCCTTAATTAATCTGTAAATCCTCTTAATCCTTAGTCTAATTCTAGATCTAAGTTAATTAAGTCCAATTTCTTGATTATCTATCACAAGGTTTTCTCCTTTCGGTGCTTCAACCATGGATTAAAAATAATACTTAATGGGATCCTACACTAAGCATGTCATTGAGCACACAAGAAATGAATAAAACTTCATTAAAACCACAAAATATGGATTACCCAATCAAAATCCACAAAATATCTCAAATATTACATCCCCACTCCAGAATCTAATGAAAACTACTCACTATCCATAATATTTACAAGAAATTTTGAGTTAATATGGAAATAAATCTTTAATCTAAGCTAAGAACTAAGAAACCCAATACAAGAAAGGTAGGAAATATGCAAGAAAAGAAGAAAACTCCAAATTTGGTCTAGAAATGGAGAGGTGACGTTTTGCTCTCTAATTTCTGACTCTTCCCCTACTGCTGCTCCCTTTTATGTCTCCTCCCCTTTTCTAAAATGAGATAAGGGCCTATTTATATATATATTTTTACAAGTAGCCCTAAAATGGTTTGTTTGAGGTGTGTTTTCATGAGGGAATCTTCTGCCAGCTCATTACGAAGACTCTATGAAACTACATAAGTGGACTGCATAAGTTATGCAGTCCCTTATGCAGTTTTCGGCAAGTTTCTGGGCTCTCTGAATGAAGCTGCATAAGCAAGGAGTAAGTCTGCATAAGTCATGCAGTGACTTATACAGATTTCGACAGGAATGAAAAAATTGCTTCTTCTCCCTATGCAGAACTGCACAACTTATGTGGCAAGTTATGCGTAATTTGGCCACTGCATAATTCAACTTTCAAACTTGTTTTTGACATATTTGGCTATAGGAATCACTCCTCATTGGCAAAATTCTTTTTTTAGTCCCTCAAAAACACCATTTTTCCTACAAAACAAAGTAAAATTACAAATTAATCCAAAAATTGGCAATCATGAAAAACTATCTAAATAACTAATAAAATTAGTTAAAAGTGACTAACAATTAAATAAAATGGCATGAAACTAAACCTAAATGACTATGCAAAATGCATGTATCAAAACTTGCCTTGGTATGCTAAGGATTACAATGTAATTGGATTGCAAGAAGATCAAGGAGGTTAAGAGCATTGGTGGGACGTCCCAGTGGGAGAAAATCAAGATCAAGTGTTGATTATGTACTCCTTCAGCAACTCTTGTAAAATGAATGAATGAAATACACCTAAGAATGCCTTGATTCAATTCTTAGTGGCTCAGAATTGAATCAGTTAGAAAGTCCATGATCATACCATATTATTTGTTTATCCATGTATGCATGAGATGTATGTGAATGTGTGCAAGTATATGATATATGCATGCAATTTGGATAATGTGCAAAGTGAGACCATAATAGTAATTAAGTCGACCACAAAATCTTCCAAAAAAATGATTAAGTTGGAAATGGTATAATTAAAGCAATTATATCATGGCCCTCCATTGAGACAATTATTTTAAGAAATTTTAAATACTTGCATGTGATGCATTTATTTAAGAGATTTTCTTAAGAATAATTGTTAAGCATAAGATGTTGTAAACATGTAAATAATTGGTGTCCAATAATGGATGTGCCTGAGGACATTAAGATTATTTGTATGTTTACTGGCTTAATGGGATCAACTTAACTAATGTAAGATAAATCAATAATGGATGTGCCTGAGATTTTAAGCATTAGGGGCTAAATAAATGATTGAGCCTCACATGAGATATGATGGGCAAGGAGTTGCTCACTTATAGTTTATTGTAATTTCAATAATGGATATGCCTGTGGATGATCAATAAGACTATAAGAATTCAATCACCCACTAGAAATCCATCTAACTAGGATTTTAATTTCCTACTTTGGAAGTGTAGGATTTGCCAAGTTAGTGGGAGGACCAATTTGATTAAAAAACCATAATCATTTTGGTTAATTACTTAATACATTTACTAATTAATCTAGTTATTTTCTGCAGTTAATTTTTCTGAGAATAATAAGCACACAACAACCACCACTATCCAATATCCTTACAAGCATACTTGATCACAATAGGTTGACGGGACCTAATCTTTCTGATTGGCTCAGAAATTTAAAACTTGTCCTGAACCTAGAACGTATTGGATATGTTTTAGACTCGAAGGTTCCTGGTCCCTGACCTCCAGAGGCCACACAAGAGGAACTAAACACTTTGGACAAGTGAAAGGAGCATGATATGAGAGCCAAATAATACATGCTTGCTTCTATGACTAATGAGTTACAAAAGCAGCATTGAAATAGGCAGAATGCAAGTGAGATCCTCATTCACCTGCAAGAGTTGTATGGTGAGCACAACAGGAATGCTAGGTATGAGATATCTAGATAGCTATTCCGCATGAGGATATCTGAGGGACAGAATGTAGGAGATCATATCCACAAGATGATTCGACTTATTAAGCAGCTGGAACATCTTGATTTTCACATGGATTTCCAACTGTAGATGGATTTGATACTTCAGTCCCTGCCTGAGTCATTTGGGAATTTTATGACAAATTTTCATATGACAAAGCAAGAGTGTACTTTGGTTGCGTTGCTTAACATGCTGGTTATTGCCCAAAAGAATATGCCGAACAATAAAGGAAAAGAGGTGACTTTGATTGCATCTTCTTCTTCTGTTAGAAAGTTCAAAAAGAAGAAGGGCAATAAGAATAAGAAACCTCAAATTCCTGGACCTTCCAAGAAGATAGCCAAACAAAAGGGTAAGACCGAATCTGACAAAGGCAAGGGAAAGTGTTTCCACTACTAGAAGGATGGGCACTGGAAAAGGAACTGCCCAGAGTATCTTGCTTCTCTGAAGGACAAGAAGGATAGACCTTCAGAAGGTATGTCTGTGTCTTGTTAGTTATATTCTGATGATACTCATAGTTCATCTATAGCTTGGGTTTTAGATACTGGTGCTAGTTCTCACATTACTTATGCTATGCAGGAACTAGCAAATAGTAGTAGCTTGCAGTCACGAGATATTAGACTCCGAGTTGGCAATGGCTCAACTGTTGAAGCTTTAGCCATAGGATCTAAATCTTTATACATGTGTGGACATGTTTTGTATTTAAATAATGTTTTGCATGTACCTGATGCTTTTAAGAACATCATTTCTATATCTAGTTTCACTAAAAATGGTTATGAATTTCAGTTCACAAATAATGTTTGCAATATTTATTTTGGAAATAAATATGTTAACTCGGATTATATGCATGATGGACTTTATTATTTAGATAATAATGTTAAATACAAATCTAATGCAAGCAATCTAAATGAATGTAATGCCATGATGAAAATCAACTCAAGTTCAAAATATATTTGGCACTTAAGATTAGGTCAGGTTGCAGAAGATAGGATTGCAAAGTTGGAGAAAATGAGGATTTTATCCTCATTGGGTTCTGAACCTACTCCAACTAGTGAATCCTGCTTTCAAGGCAAAATGACTAGATCACCTTTTATTGGACAAGGGTTAAAAGCTGAAAATATTTTGGAATTGATACATAGTGATGTATGTGGTCCATTTAAGGAAATAGTTAGAGGCAGTTTTCATTACTTTATTACTTTTACTGATGATAAATCAAGGTTTAGGTATTTGTATTTGATGAAATATAAACATGAATCCTTTGAAAAGTTCAAAGAATTTAAATGTGAAGTAGAAAATCAAACAGGAAAAAGTATTAAAATTCTTTGATCAGATCGTGGAGATGAATACTTAAGTACTGAATTTGATGAATACTTGAAAGAGCATGGCATTGTCTCCCAACTAACTCCTCTAGGAGCGCCACAAATGAATGGTGTATCTGAAAGGAGAAATCGTACCTTATTAGATATGGTACGCTGTATGATGAACTATACTGATATGCCAATCTCCTTTTGGGGATTTACATTAGAATCAGCTTTGCATATTCTGAATAGGATTCCATCAAAATCAATTTCTTCCACACCTTATGAGATATGGCATGGAAGAAAACTAAGTCTTAAGCATGCTAAGATTTGGAGTTGTCCAGCTTATATTAAAAAGCTAAACACTGATAAATTGGAAACCAGATCAGAAAAAGGTCGATTTATTGGATATCCAAAAGAAAGTTTTGGATATTATTTTTATTTGCCTACATCACAAAAGGTTGTGGTAAGCAGAGATGCCATATTTCTTGAATAACAGTTTATTTAAGAAGGTGGCAAAAGAAGGCAAATAGAGTTAGAATTGGAGAATTCTGACCAACCAACAGATGAAATGGATATAGATCCATTTAGTCAACCTATACTTATTGATGAAACATCTACAGTAATTCCTCGTAGATTGACTAGGATATCTCACCCACCAGAGAGATATGGTTTTCTTCATGAAGATGAACAAGAGTTATTTACTCATGAAGAAAAAGATCATGGAAATGATCCTCTTACCTATGAAGAAGCTATATTAGATATAGACAATGGATTAAAGCTATGAAATCCAAAATTGATTCCATGCATAAGAACCAAGTTTGGGACCTGTTGACCCACCTGAAGGTATTATATCTATAGGGAATAAATGGGTTTTCAAGAAGAAAATTGGTTCTGATGGAAAGGTAGAGACCTATAAAGCAAGGCTAGTTGCAAAAGGGTTTCGCCAAAGGCAAGGAATCGACTATGAGGAGACTTTCTCTCCTGTTGCCATGCTTAAATTAATTAGGATTTTATTAGCAATAGCTACATACTATGATTATGAGATTTGAAAAATGGATGTCAAAGCAGCTTTTCTCAATGGAAACATTGATGAAAACATTTTCATGGAACAACTGAGGGGTTTTGAATCCCAAGATGGTTCCAAGATATACAAGCTAAAATGATCAATTTATGGGTTGAAACAAGCGTTGAGGAGTTGGAACATCCATTTTGATGAAGTCATTAAATCTTTTGGTTTTATAAAAAATATAGATGAGCAATGTGTATATAAGAAGGCTAGTGAGAGTGCTGTCACTTTCCTTGTTTTATATGTAGATGACATTTTATTGATAGGTAATGACATAGGTATGTTGACAACTGTCAAGGTATGGTTGTCAAATACATTCTCCATAAAAGGCTTAGGGGAGACAACCTATATTCTTGGAATTCGCATCTATAGAGATAGAGCGAAAAAGAATAATTGGTTTATCCCAAAGTCTATACTTGGAAAGGGTGTTAAAGAGGTTTAACATGCTTGATTCCAAGAGAGGATTGTTACTAGTAAGACATGGTATCCACCTTTCTAAAGAGATGTCTCCAAAGACACCAGAAGAAAGAGATAAAATGGCTAGGATTCCATATGCTTCGGCTATTGGAAGTTTAATGTATGCAATATTGTGTATTAGGCCGGATATCGCATTTACTATTAGTTTGAATAGTAGGTTTCAATCCAATCTAGGTTTGAAAAACTGGATAGCTGTTAAGAATATCCTTAAATACTTGAGAAGAACTAAGGATTTATTCTTGATTTATGGAGGTGATGACTTACAATTGGATGGTTATAGTGATTCTGATTTTCAATCAGATATTGATGATAGAAAGTCTACCTCTGGGTTTATGTTCATTTATAATAGAGGTGCAGTCAGTTGGAAGAGTTCCAAACAGAAGGCGCTACCACATTATCAGAGAGATAATTGGACAAGGCGATGTAGCCATGCAGAAAATAGCATCAGCCAAAAATCCAGCTGATCCATTCACAAAGCCTATGTCACAAACTCAGTTAGACCGATATCTTGAGAAGATGGGTCTAAGATATTGTAATGAATGGCTCTAGTGCAAGTGGGAGATTGTTAGTAGTATGCCTTAGAGCATATCATTTTGTATGTATCTTGTACATATCTTATTAATAAAAGGAAATTTCATTTTTCCGTGTACATAATATATTTATGTGTAATAGAAAAGGTCTATTGATATTTTGTTAGAAATTCTATTTATAAGTTGTTAAAAATATGAGTGATAGTATTTCCAGCACAAAGTATCATAAATTGATTCACAATCGAGGATACTTCAGGAAAGACATGACTTATCCAGAAAGATTATAATCATGTTTGTTCCTAGTGTATTTGAGATATAAATAAGATGGAGTAATGAGTCTCATGCCACATAACAAACATGACAGGCACTTATAAATGATAAGTAGGCTGAACTAGTGACGCTTATGACAAGCACATTAAGTTTACTCTTGTCAATGCATTGTCATATATCATATCAGTGCATATAATCTTTAGACCTGAGATAACACAGTTATCTTATATATAGGTGGTTTGAGTTTGATACTGCTTTTATACTTATACTGTGTATGGGTATATGGGCATGCGTTGGCTCTTACTAGTTATATATGGAGATAGGTGTTGATCAAGATAAAATCTGTTACCCTAAGTAAATAGGGATAAAATCCTATATTCATTTAATTGTTCTTGATGTTTCAAGTTCCTAGCCAGGACAGACAGATTTAGTTAAACAAGAGTTTCTGACAAGAAAATCTAATTAATCAAGAACTGGAATTAAAAGAGAACATAGTGTTCATAGCAAATGGGGTTTGACATTAACCATGACTCCAGCACGAATTGAGATTTTGTAATGGAGAGATTCTAGTGCATGGTAACATATGATTAAAGGTTTATTTAAGGTATTTCTTATTATTGATTGGGTGGCCATGGCATACTATGCTAGGTGTCAACCATGGTCTATGAGATGCCTGAAATGATTTAGAGAAATTATTTATGGTAAGAAAGAGTTCTAATGATATTAAGAGTTAATATCATTTCTCATTGCCAATAAGTAATGAGCCTAGTAAGTCAAACATCTACACAAGCTAATCACCATTTAAAATGTGATTTAATTGATTAATTAAAGAGTTTAATTAATTAATTAAAGAGGTTTGATTTGTAATAAGATTACAAAGTCCTTAGCATGACTTAAAACCAAATCTAGGTTATTGGATGTATAGTATAAATTAAATTTGTATTTAATTTGATTAAATATGAATTTAATTATGAGAAATTAATTAATGGAGATTAATTAATTAATTAATATTAATTTATATTTGATATAAATTGATTTAAATAGGAGAAATTATAATTTTGGTTGAGAACTCAAATTAAAAAGTAAGGGCAAATTGGTCTTTTCACATGGTGACATGTGGTACCATGAGATGGTGACACATGGCACCATATGATCTTGCCACTTGTCTTCATATGATGGAAGACCACATGTCATGATTTAAATGGAGCTTGACACTTGGCTTCATGGGATTAAATCAAATAATAACAAGATGGGATCTTGTGATGAGATGTGACAAGGGAGTTAGGGTTTGACCTAAGTATATAAAGAAAGGTTACAAAGAAAAATAAGCTATTCTCTCTTTTCTCTCTAATGTTGGATGGCAACATGATGTGTTCTTCTCCTCTTCAATTTCTCAATTGATTCAAAGGGAAAAACTTAGATTTCCTCTTGAATTAAATTATTAGAAAGTGTTTCTAACACTCAATACAATCATACAACCTTCACAAAGCATAAACCCCATTTAAAAATTGGTTGACAAGGCTTGAGAAGCTAATCTAGGGGTTGTCATTGCTACTTTGGTGTGTGCTTGTGATAGACAAACTAAAGGGATAACATTTGGAGTCCTACGAACATCCTAAGATTGCATCAATAGTGCATCAAGAGGTTAGTACCTAAAAATCCCTTTTTTAGTTAGGGTTTAATTGAATTAAATATTAATTCATAATCCTTAATGGCAAATGAAATTTTAATGCATGCTAAAATATGTTTTGGTATGCAATTGGGCATTAAAAATTGATTAGGTTCATAAGAAACTTGGTATGGTGCATGAAACCTTAGAAATAATTTTTGAAATTCAAGGTTCTAATGCCCAATAATCACTCTTCCACTCTTTCATGGGCCTATCAGCCCATGCCCTCCGCTATCACCACAGATCTCATTTTTTATCCCAATCGGGTCATAACGTGAAACTTTCAGGTCGGGTCACAATTCGGGTCCATGAAAAATATATCCAAAATTCAAGCCACAAAAATAACATTGGCCTATAGTTCCTTAATGTGGCTTACAACAAAGAGATCCATTGTCTCTGTATTTGTTTATTTTATATGCCAAGGGACTTTCTACATTATTTGATAGAGCTGAGCGTAGAGGAGATGTTCATGGTAGCCGAGTTTCAAGAAAAAGTCCAAGGGTGTCACATTTGTTCTTTGTAGATGATAGGTTTTTCTTCTTTAAAGAGTTGTCTATGGAGGCTTCCAATGTGTAAAATATTTTAACACTATATGAGCAAGCTTCTAGTCAAGCTATCAACTTTCAGAAGTCAGGTATTTTCTTTAGTGCCAACACTTCTACTCAAAATCAAAATGATGTTTGTTCTATTTTGAATGTTTCAAGCCCAATTGATCATGGTCGTTATTTGGGGTTACCATCTTTGAAAGGGAAGAATAAAAGATAGGTTTTTTCATTTTTAAAAGAGTGTTTATGGAAGAGAGTGGCTGGTTGGAAAGGGAAATTTTTATCTAGGGTGGGTAAGGAGATTTTTTTAAAATCAGTTACCCAGGCTATTCCTTTCTATTGCATGAGTGTTTTTTATATACCTGTTTCTACTTGTGAGGAGCTTGAGCATATGATAAACTCCTTTTGGTGGGTTATTAAAGCTAATGGTGAGAGAGGTATTCATGGGATGTCATGGGTTCGCATGTGCCATAAGAAAAGTGAGGGAGGGATGGGTTTTAGGAATCTTAATTTCCTTAATTTGGCCATGTAGGGTAAGCAGAGTTGGCAATTAATTGTCAATCCAAGTACCCTTCTAGGAAGGATCCTTAAAGCTAAATATTTTTTGAGGGATGATTTTTTACATGCTCAAGAGGGATTTAATCCCAATTTTGTTTGGAAGAGTCTACTACATGCTCAGGATGTGTTAAAGAGAGGAATTAGATGGAGGGTGGGGGATGGGAGAAGTGTTAATGTGTGGAGCGATCCATGGCTGCCTAGAGGACATAATTTTCGTTTAGATATTCCTATGGTGAATGGTCTTGAGGAGCTTACAATCTAAGATTTAATTAAAGTTGATGAGCAGTGTTGGCATTTTTAGGCTTTGTAAGGTATTTTTGTTCCTTCGAATTTGAGGAAATAATGAAAATACCAATCACTTTATTGCGTCATGCTGATCAAAAAATTTAGCACTAGTCTAAGAAGGGTATTTACATAGTGAAATCTGCTTATCATTTATTGATGGGCAGTAATCATTTTTTGCCTTCTACTTTGTTGAATTTTGAATGGAAGAAGTTATGGAAAGCTAAAGTTCCTCCAAAAATTAAGAATTTTATTTGAAGAGCTTTGCATAATGTCTTGCCTACAAGGGTGACCTTGAGGAGTAAGGGTGTAGATTTATCTATTATATGTCCTTCTTGTTCTGACCTAGAGGATGCTGACCATGCTTTACTGCATTGTCCAATTGCTTTGGATTGTTGGGCGGGTCAAGGTGTAAACTCAGTTAGTCTTTCGTATGTTTCCTTTGCATTGGATACATTACAGCCGGGTGATGTTGCTCTAATTACTCGAAGTTTCATGCTATTTTGGGCACTTTGGTCTAAACACAATTATCTATTTGGCAAGAGCATAATTATACTTCTTTAGATGTGAATTACTTAGTAGGAGACATGTTGAAGAATTGGGAAAATGCTCAGCAATTAACTTTGCAAGTGGCTTCTAATCATGTTCGTCCTTGTACAAGCGTTGAGATTTGGAAACCATCGCTTTTAGGCCTGCTCAAGTGCAATCTAGATGCAGGCTTGTTTAGAGTGAAAATAAGATATCAGTGGGAAACATAGTTTGGGATGAGCAGGCTCAGTTTAAGGCTGCTTTTTCGTCTTTTCAAGATGGTGTCTTTGAGCCACATGTTGCAGAAGCGGTGGCTTTGCATGAGACATTGAGGTGGCTTCTTTCATACTATCCTCATCATGTCATTATTGAGACTGATTGTAAAATGGTTTATGATTCATTTTGTTTCCATGATATGGATATGTTTGAGTTTGGTCAGTTGATTTCGGATTGTAAGTTTCTTCTTAATCAAGGATTTCAGATGTCCCTTTCATGGGTGAAGTGATGAGCAAATAAGGTTGCTTATTCTCTTGCTAGGGTGGCTTTATCTCATGCTAGTCCTACTATACATTTAGAGCCTCCGAGTTTTTAACCGATCTTTTGTATTCTGAGGTTATTCAGTACTAGGTCTTTTCATCTAACACTTCGGATCCTAGGATGGGTTTTAGGGGAAGGTCTATCGACCTATGTTAGATTGATCTATCGTGTTAGGTTTTTCCTGGTTTATAAATAAAAATATATTTTCAAAAAAAGCTCTATAAGAGCATCTAACTTCAGCGGTAGATCTAGGCATACTCCAATCGTCTAGGTTTCACTTTGCATATAATACAGATGAGTAGATAAATATATAAGATGGTTTATTATATGTGTATTATGTATGTTATTTTTCTTTATGCAAATAGTAACGGAAAATGATAGTTATATGTTATATAATTAAATAAAAATGAGATTTAGAATATAACTGAATATAAATGGTTAAATACACTCTATATATGTATTAAATTGATAGCACCTTAATGAAATGTGATTTATTTTCAACATAGTATATGTTTATACTGTCTTTGGGACAGTGCTTGATATGCACATAGCTTTTGGGTGTATATCAGATAGTCACTCTTTAGGGTAGCTCTATATATGTGTATGACTAGCTCTTGAGTTATTAGTATCATTATAATGCTTAAGATGCTAGCATTTCTTTCAAGTTCCTAGCTTTTTTTATTTATTACGCCTGCGATGCCATCAACATTTACAGGAAGTGTATTTCGAGTGAATGAGGATGTTACTAATTTTATAATATTTTAACTAATTTATCTCAACAATATTTGTACATGAAAAATTTTATTTTAGCTAAATTATGCAATTTGGAATAATGATATTTAAGGCCAAACACATAAATTCACCCTTGAATTTTACACGAAAAATCCCGTGGCACTTGAACTTTCAAACTATCTTATCTCAAACCTCCTCTTTGAAAAATTGAAATTAAGTAAACCCTGCAATCCTAAGTCAGCAGTGAGCATGAGAGAACGCACAAAGAAGAGAGTGAAAGTTTTAAAAATACTGACATTGAAAAATAAAAATAAAAAATAAATACATTATTTATATTTTCATCTACATATACTTGCAATGGCTTCCAAAATCTATGATGCCTGCAAGTCAGCAATGGCAACTCTCTTTTGCCATTATGATTCAGCGTTTTGTCTGCGTCAACTGTGACTCTAAGGTCCACGTCGGCAACAAGCTTGCCTCGCGACACGTGCATGTGTGGGTTTATTGAAAAATTATATTATACAACAATAATTCCATACAGGATGACTTACATGAAATGATAAATTAATTATAAAGTAATAATTAAATTATAATAAATTATATAAAATTTAATTTTATTTATATATTAAAAATAATTTTTTTTAAATGATAATTATCATTTTATATTTAATTATTATTTTATAATTAATTTATTATTTCATATAAGTGCTGACATGTAATCATAGTTGTACTGTTAATCTCTAGGGTTTATGAGGTGTGTGAGCAAGCATCGGCCCATGCAACCTAAAAGGTTGACGTTGGAGCCCTCTGCATCACCTGCAACTGTAAATTTCACTATGCATGAGCTCGCAGAAAAGAACAAGTAGCTGTGATGCTGTTCTACGAGTCGCTTGTCTCAACTCCTGCTTTTAAGATTCACTCTTTGGGCATTTAGTTGTAAGATTCACTTAATTCTAAGTTTTCAAAGATGAGGTATGAGATGAGACGATTTGAAAGTTGGGGCGCTAAAAGCCTTTTTAGTAAATTTTATGTATTCAGTCTATATTTAATATCATTGGCAATTCACGTTCACACTAAGAGGGATAATTTTGTTTGAGCTATTTTACAAGGGAAAGCAACTTCAGATCCTAATAGAATTGAGATTTTAAATTACCATGTAAAATAGAAATTTATTTGGAGTAGTCTTGCATTTAGTAAAGGATTTCAATAAAGATTGTGATTCTTCTTATATAAATATGGTACTGTAGCCTGGAGGTATGCAAAATTTTCCGATTTCGGTGATTGCTCGTCTCAGTTATACCAGTTGTCAGGATGCATATTATATCCAAGTACCATGTTTTATTAGCAAATTGCTGTAAATTATTTATTTTTGTACATGATGATCACCAATTAACATGTTTACAAGACAAAACACAAGCAGAAAAAACAAAAGTAACTACTTAAATTGGAACTAAGATACATATGCTATAGTAGGAGAGTGAACCCAAACAAGATGACCTGCAGGCAGGAAATGGCAAAAAGGAGAGCCAGGCTTGACAGGAAGCAAGCGAAAAGCAATAAGATCAGGGCCCATCCCTGAAGTGTCCATATGGCAAACAGCAATAGCTTCCACTTGATCTCCATTTTCACCAGCTAGTGATATCTTGAATACCTTTGCAAGTTGATCATCAAAATGGCAATAGAAAGAACGATACATAGGATGACAAAATACCTTACCAGAACCTCCAATCTCCTGCAGATTTTCTGTGATAATATAGTCTTGTAATAAGGCAGTTGATAATGAAGGGTAGTGGGTGGTTTCAATCACTTTAAATCCGCCCTCCGATTTGAAAGCCAAACGAATGTAATCAAGCATTGATTTCAGGGATGTTGAGCAAAATGTTGTCAGGTCTTGATCATCAGTAGGTGTAAGTTTGCATACTTGCTGTGAATATTTCTGAGTGGAAGAATCAGCAATTTTTTTGGTCATGAAAGGAGGGAAAGTAGAAGAGTAATCATCAATGGGGAAGTAGATGGGCATGATCTTTCCGCGATATAAACTGTTTAGAGTGAACAGACCTAAATATGAAGCCTCTATATAATCAATCACGAAATTTTCACATTTTGATACTGTCTTCGCTGATGAATCTTCTGTTGATCCTCGCGGATGGCGCCATCCAGGTATTTTTCCAATAATTTCATTCAAAAACTTGTAATATAATTGGAGAGAATTGTTCTTTATCACTTCATTCGTATTTCTTTGGATCTGGGAAAGGAATTTCTGATGGGAAAATTTCTCTATATTCATTGTCGTTGTCTGTAAAGAATAAGCTTCTGAAAATTTCTTTTTCTCCAATTCTTGATCAGTAATTTCATCCCTGCTGCCATGCGCGCACTGCATACATTACATACAAGTAAATTGATTAATTAATTAATTAATCAAATATATATATATATATATATATATATATATATATATATATATATATATATATATATATACAGAAATTAATGTTCAAGAATCATTGGAAAATCTCTTAATTGAAAATAAAATTACCATGAAAAACAAAAGGTTAAAGAAAAGGATGCAATAGGCGAACCGTTGAACCATCTTTCTCCGGGGCTCGTCTATATCTTTGTCGACTTGAAAATCTGGTTTGCTCATCCAGCCTTAAATAAGCATGAAAAAGAGCTTTGTTCAGCTATAATTATCAATTTGTGGGACCTGCACATAATTATTGATAAGCAAGTGGGATATTTTAATTCATAAAAATCATTCATTATCTAAAATATTTGAAATAATAATACAAAAATAAAACTCTATATCAACCACTAATTATAGAAAGTCGAGCCTCTCTCCGATTTAGCTCCCTTTCTAAATTCTCTCCCTATTATCTTCTTTTTCTTTGAATTCTTGGGATGGTTACCCATAAGTATTTTTATTGGCATTTGTCCCTTCACTTTTTCCTTTTTGTATTTTTTTTATATATTCATTTTATATTTTTCTTAATAATCTCCAGATTTTTTTTAACAAATCTGTATTTATCCTTAAATTATTTGAGTTTTTGTCTCCTCTTTTGAAAGAACTTGTAGTCTTCTCTTTTGTTAGGATTTGATATTTCTTTCATTGCGAGGATGTGTTGTTTCCTACATTGTGAAGATTTTTTTTTTATATATTATAGAGTTGATGGGTGTATTATTATTTAGGTAAGAGTGCAATAATAAAAAATATATATTTATTCTTCATAAGAATATTAAAAGTATGATAGTTTTTAGATTGAATTCATAGAAAGAACGTGCAATTGAATAGATAGATTATCACAAAGTAAAGCGTACTTCTCATTGAATGGCTAATTCAAATGCTCTGTCAACATAATCAGGTCCTTCAAATCTAGATAATTGTTTTTATATTTTGTATAAATAGTTTATCTTAAATTTTCTTATGTAAAATTGTAGTAGTATGAAATTTTATACTTTAAATTTATATTATGTATTCATTTAATAAAAGCTCTATTTAGCTTGGTTCCAAAATAATATATGGCATGATTATCTCTTTGCAATTTTTTTTTTTGCAATTTTTTAGGTTTATTGGCTGAAAAAATTCAAACTTTTGCGGTAAGTACTTACTTTATTCAAATATTTTAATATTAAACAATTAAACCTAAACTTTTGCAATTGAAGAAATCTTATCCGATCACTAAAATCAAAATGGAGATTTTGACTTGTCACTTGAATATCATAATTTTTATTTATTTTTTAATGTGATTTATCTCTCTCTAGTTTTCTATTATCAACAGCCGTGTAAAGAGCAGGGAAAAACATGATAATGACATTTCAACCAAAACTAATCAATTTGTGTTTGCTTTAAACTAAGCCATGGAGGATTTAGGACCTTTTCCTTTGAGATTAGCGAACACTGAGAATAGTCATAGAATATGGTGTTGGCATTTCAATAGTTAACCATGCTCAGTGATCCTCAGAGCTTCCATTCTTGTCCAAGGGGGGGAAGGGAAGGAGTAGAAGTGACAAAAGCAGAGAGTAGTCAGACCCGTTAGGCGAACCATTTTTTCCCATGTTAATCTTAAGCTTCACTAATAGAATGGAACATGATGCTTTCTTCTTGCACACCGATCATGCGAAAACGCATACCATTCCGTGAAACCAATGGCTTGACTATAGTTATCCTGAAGCAGAAATAATAAAAAGAGAGGAAAACCAATAATTTACAAGCTACTCTTAAAAGAACAGAATCGAAATATAAGGGTAAATTGCACCAACTATCAACCATCTGTTAATTTATATGGTTATTTTGTTTTAATCATCCAACTTCGATTTATTAAAATAAAATCTCTTAACTTAAACGTTTTTCTTTTAAAAGAGTTCTTTTTTTTCTTATTTTTATGATTAAAGTTATCAATAATTATTATCAGTAAAATTATTTTATTTTAAATAACTTTATCAATAAAATTATTAACTATATATGTTATTTATTATTAATTAAAGTTAATTTGTAACAATATGGAAAAAATAATAATAATATAATAATAAATTTTAAATTTTTAAATAATATTTTATTAATAAATGATATTTTATCAATATTTTAATTTTTATATAAAAAATAAAGATAAGAATTTGTAAATTTATTTTGATTAAATATTAATTTAGTATTAATTAAAAAATAAAATAAATCTAAGAATTGCTATTGTAAATTAAATAAACTTTTTTCTAAAATAAAATTAAATTAAAAAATTTTATTTTAATAAATTAAAATTAAATAATTAAAATAAAATAACTACTTAAATTAAGAGACACTCAGTACAACTTACCCCAAAACACAAATATAATTAGTGACATAAGATAACACGTAAATCCACTAATATTCTTTATTTTCACTAAAACTTTCCTTTTTTACACCAAGGGAACACAGATATTCTGCAAAGGCCTTGGAGGTGCAAAAGAGGGATGACTTGCATTACAAAATTTAAAAATTGTCACATGTTAAGTCACCAATCATCCTAATTAGCAAAAGTTAAAATCTCAATTTTTATTTTGATAATTGGATAAAATGTTTTCAATTATAAAAATTTTAATTTAATTATTTAAAATTAAAATATTTGAATAAAATGAACCATCAATATAAATATTAAATTAATTTGGCTAATAAACTTTTTTTTAATGATATTGTATCTTTCTAAATAATTTTCATTACAATTGATCTCTACATATTAATTAATAATGAAATTCATTGATAATCTATAGTAATAATTAAATGTATATTACTTACTTGACAGACGTGAAAAGCGCTAAACACTCTTGAAATTATGATACTCATTCACAGTGTAATTCTTTCATTACAATAACTTTGTGGTTTTAACAAATTGATATTTACAGTGTTATCTCGGTCCTGTCCTGTCCGTAGTGTTGAATTGGCTTAACCAATTCATTGCATGGAATATTATTGAAATATTATTAATTATACTATAAGATTTTTGTCAGACTAGTTCCTTGCTGCATGCCACTGAATTCATTGCATCAATACGGGATCTTGTTTGAGAAATGAGCAGCATCAATAATTATATATAATATAAATAGACTCCTTAGAACTCCGCCTAAGTAGTTTGCGCTTAACCGGTCCCAAGCCTGGATAAAGGAGGAAGGTTGCGGTAGGTGACAACCAGCGTAAAAATTTCATCACACCTTATGATATGGATTCAAATGATATAAACGTTGGGGCGTCCTCTACTATTGATGCGCTACATTGGAGCCCGGGTGTAGTGAGAAATATGCAAGGGTGTAGGGCGTTCACCGAAAGCGACGCGCTATGCCGGTGGCCGGGTGTGGTGTTAAGTGAGCAAGGGTTCCCACATCATGGACGGGTGTGGGTAAAGAAGTTAGTCCATAGGATAGATAGTAGAACAGATAGTGGAACAGAAAACAAGATAGACATAGAAAACAATAAAAGATATCATAAAAGAATACCAATTAAGAAGGAACAGGATATGAGGAGGATCAGGGTTGGTACTTGGAATGTTGGATCACTTACAGGAAAATTAATGGAGCTTGTGGATACCTTGGAAAGGAGAAGGGTGAATATTGCTTGCATTCAAGAGACTAAATGGGTAGGAGAGAAAAGCAAAGAAGTGGGCAATTCAGGGTACAAACTGTGGTTTACCGGAAAGGAGAGAAATAAGAATGGAGTGGGCATAATCATAGACAGGACATTGAAAGATGTTGTAATAGCTGTGAAAAGAGTAGGAGATAGAATTATACTAGTAAAGCTAGTACTAGAAAGAAAAACAATAAATGTCGTTAGCGCTTATGCCCCACAAATAGGACTAGATAGTGAGAGTAAACAAAGGTTTTTGGAAGATATGGATGATTTAATACAAAGCATACCAAATGAAGAGAATATTTTCATTGGTGGAGATTTGAATGGACATGTAGGAAGTGATAGGCAAGGCTATAAGAATGTTCATGGAGGTTCTGGTTTTGGCAGTCGAAATGAGGAGGGGAAAAAGCATCATGGATTTTGCTATGGCATACGACCTAATACTAGCAAATACCTACTTTATAAAAAGAGTGTCACATTTAGTGACTTTCAAAAGTGGGCAACATAGAAGCCAAATCGACTTCCTCTTAACCAGGAAGACAAATAGAGCTCTATGTAAAGATTGCAAGGTCATTCCAGGAGAGGCTTTAACAAGTTAACATCGATTAGTGGTCTTGGATGTCAAGTTTAGGAACAATTCAAGTAAGGTCAGAAAAAATAGTGTAGCTCGAACAAAGTGGTGGGAGTTCAAAGGAGTAAAGCAAGTGAAGTTCAAAAATGAGCTTCTCGAGCCCGAAGCATGGAAGCTGAATATGGAGGCCAATGATATGTGGATACAGATGGCATCAAAAATTAGAGAAATAGCTATAAAATTACTTGGAGAGTCTAAAGGACATGGACCACCCTCAAAAGAGAGATGGTGGTGGAATGAGGAAGTACAAAAGGCAGTGAAGAGAAAAAGAGAATGAAATAAGAAATTACCTAAATGTAATAATAATGAGGCATATGAACAGTACAAGATAGCAAAGAAAGAGGCAAAAAAGACAGTTAGTCAAGTAAGAGCACAGGCCTTTGAAAAGTTATATGAGAAACTTGGAATTAAAGAAGGGGAAAAAGATATTTATAGATTAGCAAGGAGGAGAGAAAGGAAATGTCAAGATCTCAATCAAGTTAGGTGCATTAAGGATAAAGAAGGAAAAGTGTTGGTGAAAGATGAGGACATTAAAGAAAGATGGAGAAATTATTTTAATGATCTCTTTAATAATAGTCAAAATGGTAATAGCGTGAATATAGACTATAGAACGATAGAAAAGAATGTGAATTATACTAGAAGAATTAGATCTTTAGAAGTAAAGGAAGCACTTAAAAGAATGAAAGTGGGTAAAGCCTGTGGACCCAATGGAATACCAATTGAAGTGTGGAAGTGTTTGGGAGATATGGGAGTGACATGGTTAACTAAATTATTTAATAAGATTCTAAACTCAAAGAAAATACCTGATGAATGGAGAAGGAGTATTTTAGTACCTATTTTTAAAAATAAGGGAGACATATAGAGTTGCTCGAACTATAGGAGAATTAAACTCATGAGCCATACTATGAAGTTGTGGGAGAGAGTTGTGGAGCATCGACTACGTCGTGACACTTCTATCTATCTCAATCAATTTGGCTTCATGCCCGATCGTTCAACTATGGAAGCGATCTTTCTCATTAGAAGCTTGATGGAAAAATATAGAGATGTGAAGAAAGATCTACACATGGTTTTTATTGATTTGGAGAAGGCTTATGATAGTGTTCCAAGAGATGTCCTATGGAGTGTGTTAGAACAAAAGAGGGCATCTATTAGGTACATACAAGTATTGAAAGATATGTATGAAGGAGCAACTACTATTGTGCGCACAGTGGAAGGGGACACAAGAGATTTTCCGATCTCAATTGGATTACACCAAGGATCAGCTATAAGCCCTTACCTTTTTACATTAGTTTTAGATGAATTGACGAAATATATACAAGAGAGTATTCTTTGGTGCATAATGTTTGCAGATAATATTGTTTTCATAGATGAGACGCGAGAAGGAGCTAATAGAAAGCTGGAGCTTTAGAGAAGTACTATAGAGTCAAAGGGCTTTAAGTTAAGTAGAACAAAGACAGAATACATGTATTGCAAGTTCAGTAAAGGCCAAACTGATGATAGGAAATGAGTTAGTTTGGATGGAGTGGTACTGTCCCAAAGTAATCACTTTAAATATCTCAGCTCAGTCCTTCAAGTAGATGGGGGATGTGAGGAGGATGTTAGTCATAGGATTAAAGCCGGATGATTGAAGTGGAGACGT
This sequence comes from Hevea brasiliensis, assembly GCF_030052815.1. Classification (NCBI taxonomy): domain Eukaryota; kingdom Viridiplantae; phylum Streptophyta; class Magnoliopsida; order Malpighiales; family Euphorbiaceae; genus Hevea; species Hevea brasiliensis. Next base: position 8,213,997 of record NW_026614585.1, read on the forward strand.
GCCACAGGAGTTTTATGTGATCGCAAGATTTCCAATAAGTTGAAAGGGAAATTTTACCGTACAGCCATACGATCGGCTATGTTATATGGTAGTGAGTGTTGGGCATTGAAGGAGTTGTATGCGTTTAAGATAAGAGTTGTAGAGATGAGAATGTTAAGGTGGATGAGTGGCCATACTAGACTAGATAAAATCCTTAATGAGAGTATTAGAGAACAGGTAGGAGTGGTACCAATTGAGGATAAGTTGAGAGAAGGGAGATTGAGGTGGTTTGGTCATATGAAGCGTAGACATACGGAGGCTCCAGTTAGACAAGTATAGCACATTAGGTTAAAGGATAGAAAAAAAAGGGGTAGACCTAAATTAACTTAGAGGAGAGTGGTACAACATGACCTAGAAGCATTATAAATTTCTGAGGATTTAACCCAAAATCGTTTAGAGTGGAGAAAGCGAATCCATATAGCCGACCCCAAATTTTAGGGATAAAAACTTAGTTGAGTTGAGTTGAGTTAAATAGACTCCCTAGCTAGACGCTTTCAAACAAAAGCTCACATAAATTATAAGGAAAAAAAAAAAACCTTAATAAAATGAAGACAAATACGAATTACAAAAGTAAAAGGATTGATTTGGAAATTAAAAAATTTAATTCAATTTGTCTATAATTATATGATTTTTTATTTAATATTTATTTTTAAAATAATTTTTTTAATTTTTTATTTAAAAATAAAGTTTTATAAGAATTTAATTCAATTAATTATTTTTTTTTATAATTTTTATGTTTGAATTGAAAAAAAATTCAATTCAATTGAACAATAATAAAATTTCAAATTTGAAAAAAAAAAAGGCATCTATTGGGAGAAAGAAATGAAAACAATAAGATAAGATTATCCGCTTTAATGGATCCATCATATTGATGAGGAAGGAGCTCATGGTCGGGAAAATAGTCTAAAAAGCACCAAAGAAAATATGTAACTGTGTTGAAGAAAAGAAAAGAAAAAGAGAGGCGGCTAATTTAAAAAAAAAAAAAAAAGGGGCTAGCTGCCTGGAAATAACTGTTGGTAGGACCAGGGTTAGTTAATTATTTTTTTATCACGGGTTAGTTAACTATTGATGGACGATCCCAAATAATTGAGATATTTTTTAATGGGTCAATTTATTATGTTATCCTGTGGCTTAGACGACATGAATGAGTGACACCTACTAATTTTTTAATACAAGGCAGAAAATAAAAATTCAATTCACATATGAAAAACTAAAAAGTGGATTTGGGACAATAGTCTTTACAAAAAAGAGAAATGTTCATATGCATGAGTAAAAATTTTTTATTTAAAAAAAAAGTAAAAATATTTTTATTTTAATAAAAAATAATTAATAAATTTTAGTTTAATAATATTAGATTATAAATACTCTCCCTCTTTTGCACCCTTCCTTTTATGAACTCTTTGGGTAGCTATTGGTGTTTTCATCATTGATTATTTCATTTTTTTTTATTTTATTATTTTTATTTTTTAATAATTTTTAAATTTGTATCATTTTGAAATAAATATATATTTATCTTCAATTTATTTTTATTGATATATCCGAGTTTAATACTCTCCCTTAGAAGGAGTTGTTATCTCCTTTCCTGTAAGGATTTAGTATTTCTTCATTCACAATAATTTGTTATTTCCACTATTTTAAGGATCTATTTTTTTTTTCTATCACAAAATTGTTAAACATTTTTCTTTATTATTTAGATAGGAGTGTAATGATATAAAATATAACTTTTCTTTTCATGAAGATATTAATGTTTAATAGTTTTCAAATCGAGTTCGTAGAAAAATTGTGAAGTTGAATAGTGGTATATTACCATTAAGTGGAGCATGGTTCTTGCTATATGTCTACGTCTATATCCAATGCTCTATCAATTTGATCAAAATTTTCAAATCAAGATAATTGTCATTATATTTTATATAAGCGATTTACCTTAAATTTTCTAGAAATTACTATTTAATCCCTACATTTTAATAAAACTAATTATTTGCACTGTCCTTGTATTTTGAAAAACATATAATTTAGTTCTTATATTTGCTTTTGTTAAACTGCTTAATTCTTTTGTCAATTTTTTTATTAGTCAATAGATTTTAATGCCGGTTAAACTACTATTTAGTCCCTTTATTTTAGTGAATCTAATTAATTGGTCCTCATATTTTTAAAAAACACAATATTTAGTATCTATAATTTTGTTTCATTATCTCTTTAGTCTTTCTAGTTATTTTTTCACCTAAACTGTCTTGACCCTATCTCCCTTATTTCTCTGTCATCATGTTTCTTTTTCTCTACACCCACATATTTCTCCTTTTATCTTTTGTTTTCTAATAGAGACATTCAAAAATGATGTCCAAAGAATTGAATGAAAGTACTTAAACAATTTTTAAAAAAATGCACATTCATATTTAGTTTTCATACAACAAAATTTCCATTTTCATCAAGGAATATGTCTTTCAAAATATTGTGTTTTTCAAAATATAAGTATCAACTAATTAGTTTCATTAAAATAGAGGGATTAAATAGTAATATTTTTTCAAATATAAAGATCAATTAACTAGTTTCACTGAAATAGAGGGACTAAATAGTAGTTTAACGGGTAATAAAATTTATTGGCTAATGGTAAAATTGATGAGGGACTAAACAATTTAACAAAAGCAAAATATAAGAACTAAATAGTGTATTTTTCAAAATATTGAGACTAAATAGTTAGTTTTGTTAAAATATAAATATTAAATAGTAAATTTTCCTAAATTTTCTTATGCAAAATTGTAGTATTATGAAAATTCCATTCTGTCTTCATTAATGAAAGTTTTATTTTTTATTTTCTCAAAAAAAAGTTCTTAATGTTATTTAGAATTATTTCTAATTCTATAAAATCTCGAGTTCAAATTTCTATTGAAATCAATTATGTAACAAAGAAGAAAAAAAAAAGCATATACTATTACCACACATTGATTTTTTTTTTAATCAACAAAATAGATATTATTAAAAAGAAGATATTAGGAAAACCTTAATATGGCACACCCAACCTAAATGTGGCATATAAAATAGAAAAAATTAGATTATTTTCACTTGAGTTGATTGAATTTTATGAGTTATTTCAAGAAAATTATTTGACTTTAATTTCTTTTTAAAATCATTCGACTTTAATTTGGGTATCGTTAAAATCATTGCAACTATATATTGTAGCTCTTCAAGTTAATTTGAGCCAATTTTCACTCACAATTATTCAACTTTAAATTTTTTGTAATACTGTTACTCAACTTCAATTTTTTTTTCCCTTAAAACTTGAAAGCCCTTCCACTTCAATATAAAGTAAACCTAAAGTCCCTGTTAGTTGTAACTATAGGTTTACAGGTTGTCGCAAAGGTTTTTGCGGTCGCCTGGATGAGTTCTTACCGAAGTGGGAAAAGTGAGGAGTCCCCACTTTAATTTTGAGAAAAATTAAAGAAAACCATTTGTAATAGTAAATTAAAAAGAAACCACTTCAAAAACAGAGATTCTAGGTTCGGGGTCCGCATACCGGTGGGGAAGGTATTAGGCACCTCACCTCGTCCTTCAATGAGGGTAAGCAGATTTAACATTGTGCTCTTCATAACTTAAGACTGGTAATTAGGGGGGTTGGAGGGACGATGTTAATCCTTCGTATGGATGAAAGGAATATTTGATATTTCACTATTCAGGGCTGCCCAAGAACATGAGTGCATGAGATGACCCTTAGTGAGTAGTTGTTACGTAATGGATTTTGTTGGGGGTTAATTTGAATTTTGAAGTTATGATATTTTAGTTAGGATTTAAGTTAAGAGTATTTGGGTAAGATCTCTCCCGGTCTCTTGATGTATTTTGTTGAGAATTTTAAGCGGAAGATTACGGATAAGAACTCTCCTCCGATCTCCACATATTTTATTAAGATTTTGGCTAAGAATCGGGTAAGAATTCTTTCCCAATCTCTTAAAGTATTCAATTTAAAGTTTAAGTGAAGGATCTCGAATAAGAACTTTCATTCGATCTCTACGTATTTTAAATTTTGGCTGAGAATCGGGTAAAAACTCTCCCCCGATCTCTTAAAGTATTCTGTTAAAAATTTAAGTGAAGGATCTCGGATAAGAACTCTCCTCCGATCTCCACATATTTTAAATTTTGACTGAGAATCGGGTAAGAACTCTCTCTCGGTCTCTTAAAGTATTCTGTTAAAAATCTAAGCGAAGGATCTCTGATAAGAACTCTCCTCCGATCTCCACATATTTTAAATTTTGGCTGAGAATCGGGTAAGAACTCTCCTCTGATAAGTATTTTGTTAAAAATTTAAGCAAAGAATCTCGGATAAGAACTCTCCTCCGATCTCCACATATTTTAAATTTTGGCTGAGAATCGGGTAAGAACTCTCCCTCGGTCTATTAAAGTATTCTGTTTAAAGTTTTAAGTGAAGGATCTCGGATAAGAACTCTCCTCCGATCTTCACATTTTATTAAAATTTCAGACGAGAATCGGGTAAGAACTCTCCCTTGATCTCTTAAAGTATTCTGTAGAATTGCATATCGTTAGAACTTTGAACTAAGGATTTTGGCGACCGAGGGTGCAAGAAACCCATGCAAAGCTTTTCCTAACCCACTAAGCCTTAAAACTAGAGAGTGGATGCAAGACCAAACTTCCCATCAATCTCCTATGTGATCGCCTGACCAAACTTCCCACCCTCTGCAACGCTTTAACTAACTCGGCTCTGATGATGAAGAGAGTTGATTGAAAGTTATTTAATCTTTCTATGCTTTCCGATCTCTATTTCTTTCGATCTCCCTATCATGACCCTCTCCTTTTCTGATCTCTCTCGTATCGGGTCCCCCCTCATTTCCCGATCTCTCCCATTCTAGATTTTTCCTCTTTATCTAACTTGCCTTGGTCAAAGCAATTAATTCTTCAGTTACCGATGCATTCGCTTTGGTTTCTGTATGCAATAAATGCCTAGGCCCTATATATATGCACCAACAAGAAATCCCCTTCACACTTCAATTTTCCTCCTCCAGATTTTTCAATGCTCCATTTCTCCAATTTTAGCTTCTCTGGTAACAATTCTGATTATGTTGGCTACTTTTGATCTTTTGTCGACTGTTTTCTTCTCCCTTGGCCTGAAAATTTGACCCCGGCGATTGAAAAACCATAAGGACGTCATTTGATGACAGTGAGGGAACCGGACTAATTTACCGATCAAGATCGAAAGTGATGATCGTGCCGTTCTCGAATCGGTCTACCAGTATAATCGGTGGACCGATCTCGAGCAAGAGGACTGCTAATTTCAATCTTAATGTCGGTGACCGCCTCTTGAAGTTTATTTGGCTACCATCCACATTGGGTGTCCCGACTGCAGCTCGGTTTTGTACATCGGCGATAACTTCGCCCAATGTCATGAGAGTCATAGTCACCCCATCTGAGCTGCACATCTATCCAACATTTGTGGCTGGCTTTCTGATAAAACACATCTTTTGATTCAGCCACAAGACTAGGTTTTGACATAGGCCTGCTTTCTTGAACCTCGGAGTAGTCTTAAGCTAGGTAGGATGTAGTGCTGATCTTTAGAGATCGTCCCAAATGATGTAATCCGATCTTTAGAGATCGCCCCAATGATGTAATCCGATCTTTTGAGATCACCCAAATGATGTAATCCGATCTTTAGGAAATGAAATAAAACTTTTGTTTAAATGTTTCTTATTATTGCATTAGTTATTTTCCGATCTTTGATATGCATATCCGATCTGATCTCTAAATGAATCACCATTAGTCGATCCATGGTTTTGGAAGTTTGTTTGATCTGAAGAACCTCGGCTAACCGATCTCATTTATTCAATTTTTATTTTGTTTCTAGAACCTTCTTGCGACGTGTCGAGAAAGTGGCTGGTTCCACTAACTGATGCGTTGCTTGGGACTTCACGAGCATTTAATGCTCATACGGGTATAAATAGGGGTGAGGTGAGTCAGTCATTTCCTTATGTCATTTTTAGAACCCCTATAGCAATCCCAGCGTTTTCTATCATTTTCTCAAGTTTTTTCGGCATCGATAACATTCTGGTAAGGATTTTGATTCTTTTCTCGGTTAATTTCTTTTGTTTTCCTAAAAATGAGCAGTGCCGAGGGTTAGAGAGCTGCGAGCTCACCTTTCGTCCATATTTCATGGACCTCAGAAGAGGGCGATGTGATTAGATCAGGCAACTAAACCAGCACGGCCATCGTTCCAGTTACTAGTCCGGCTACTAAACCGAAGCGAGGAACCTCTTTGAGGAGGGAAAACCTACCAGTTGATGAGCTGCCGTCCATTCTAAGGGAAATCGATCTCTAGTCCATAAGTCAGGAGTACAATCTGTGGATCGACTCCTTCGACCTGATCAAGTGCCATGGCAACCATTGGGCCGATCACTTCTTTGATGAAGGTGATCTCATCATAGTATACGAAGAGCAGGTGAAGGCCGGACTCCATTTTCCTTTGGATGAATTTTTGCCTCCCCCGCCTCCTCTGATCTCTTCTAATATGGAAGGGGAGTCCTCAGGTCCTACGGTTAGGACGCTTTCCCGGGGTGCTCAACTCCTGATCCAATCGCTGGAAAGGAACCGCTCTACCAGAGGGAATCCCGGCCAAGCCAAAGTTATGGGTGCCTCCATCTGCTTCTAAGAGGATCGGAATAGATTGGCAGAGGAGTGCATTGATGATATTCTAACTCAGACTATGAGTTTGGGCTTGGAGGCCATCGCAAATCAATACGTAATCAGAGAGAAGGCCCACGCCTTAAGGAGGGAGATCCTTAAGGCGGTCCAGGACGCCTCAGTCGCGCAGGCTCAACTTTCCTCTACCAACGACTACATTGCCAGATTGAAAGATCAGATGAAGCACTGCGAAGAGAAAATAGCCGAAGTGGAGTAGGAACTTGAAGCCACCTAGGCTGGTCGATTTGCTGATCTCACTCGTTTTGATAAGGAACTTCGGGCAAAAGAGGAGGAGCTCCTAGCGAAGGACGAGGAGCTTCGAGCGAAGGACGAGGAGCTCCAAGCTAAGGAAGAGGACAGCGCCCTAAAAGAAGCTGGGGCTTATGTGAACGCCCATAATAACCTTCTAGCTGAGTTGAGGAAGTGGTATCCTGAAGAAGACTTCTCCTGGATGAATGAGCTCGCCCTAGAGGCCGAAGAGGAGAGCGACGAGGAGCCAGAAAGAGAGAGAGGGGGAGAGAATCAGAGAGTGGATGATGTACCTGGGGAGTAGGCTGGGGGTGACCCATCTGCTGAGTGACTTGTATATTATTTTTCTTTGAAATGAATGAAAATCCTTTTTGTTCAATTTCTTGATGAGATCGGCAGGTGTCCAAATTGTCTGAGTACTTAATTGATTGAACGTAGTTGATCATTAAACTTGAAAGTGACTATTAATCAGAAGATAAGAGATCAGAAAAAAAACATTTATGTGAACATGAGATTGGACTAAGTCATGACCAAATACCAGGTAAAACTTTAGAACATTAGAATTGCAAAGATTTGACATTGACTTGAACTCTTAAGATCAGAATCATCATTAGACCGGATAGAAACCTTAACTTTAATTTAAGGAATGTCTGGGGCATTCAAGTGAGAAGTCCGATCATAACATTAGCCAAATGGAATTCCATAATATTTGTACAGAGAAATCGAAAAAATATCAGCAGGCAAGATTGGATGGTCTGGGGACTCGATATTGACTTGAACTCATCTGATGAGGGCTAAGAGATCGGAACACAATCTATCTTGAGCATGAGATCGGTTTGTTCCAGGGACGAGTGATCGGTAAGTCCGGTAAAGCTATTCATGATTGGGGACATTGGTTATGAGCGGATAATGAAGTTAAGAATTTAAAAGTTCCTTGACTTCAGAGGTTGGCCAAAATATGGTGTCTACAGCTGCCCCTCTTTACATAATTTCTATTAAAGAGAATGAAATTCTCTTGTATAGGAATTATGTAAAGATTTGGACCCATTTTTTGGGCGGCTGGGACACCGAAAATTAAAATCAACTTGCATCAAGGAACTAGAGGTTAATGGTAGAAAATTAAAGGCTGGAAATTAAAATCAACTTGGATCAAGGAACCAGAGATTGATGACAGAAATTTAAAATGCTGAAAATTAAAATCAACTTGGATCAAGGAACCAGAGGTTGATGATAGGAAATTAAAATGTTGGGAATTAAAATCAACTTGGATCATGGAACCAGAGATAGATGACAGGAAATTAAAATGCTGGGAATTAAAATCAACTTGGATTAAGGAACCAGAGGTTGATAACAGGAAATCAAAATGCTAGAAATTAAAATCAACTTGGATCAAGGAACCAGAGGTTGATGATAGGAATTTAAAATGCTGAAAGTTAAAATCAGTTTGGATTAAGGAACCAGAGGTTGATGGCAGGAAATTAAAATGCTGGAAATTAAAATCAACTTGGATAAAGGAATCAGAGGTTGATGATAGGAAATTAAAATAGTGGGAATTAAAATCAACTTGGATCAAGGAACCAGAGGTTGATAACAGGAAATCAAAATGCTGGAAATTAAAATCAACTTGGATCAAGGATCCAGAGGTTAATAACTGGAAATTAAAATGCTAAAGATTAAAATCAAATTGGATCAAGGAACTAGAGATTGATGACAAGAATTTAAAATGCTGAAAGTTAAAATCAACTTGGATTAAGGAACCAGAGGTTGATGACAGGAATTTAAAATGCTGGAGATTAAAATCAACTTGGATCAAGAAACCAGAGGTTGATAACTAAAAATTAAAATGTTTGGAATTAAAATCAATTTGGATCAAGGAACCAGAGGTTGATGGCAGGAATTTAAAATGTTGAAAATTATAATCAACTTGGATCAAGGAACCAGAGGTTAATGACAGGAAATTAAAATGCTAGGAATTAAAATCAACTTGGATCAAGGAACCAGAGGTTGATGATAGGAATTTAAAATGCTGAAAATTAAAATCAACTTGGATCAAGGAATCAGAGGTTGATAACAGAAAATTAAAATGCTGGAAATTAAAATCAACTTAGATCAAGGAACCAGAGGTTGATAACTAGAAATTAAAATGTTAAAAATTAAAATCAACTTGGATCAAGAAACCAGAGGTTGATGACTGGAAATTAAAATGCTGAAAATTAAAATCAACTTGGATAAAGAAATCAGAGGTTGATGATAGAAATTTTAAAATGCTGGAAATTAAAAATGCTAACAAAGCAAGGCAAACTTGACACAAGAAGTTCTTCCGATCGAAGTGTACTTAACAAGGTTCCAAAGATGAATGATTGATGGAGAACGAGTCCCAAGACTTGGCCTACAATTTCCTTCTCTTACTCTATAACACCCCTATTTGCATAGCCTGGTATATTTCACTATTCCGGTGACCGGAGCCGGTCCAAACAATTAAGGGAATTAGAACCACACTTAAGATAACTAGAGAAGCCATAAACACAAATAATTAGTAATTGCTAATTAGTTAAGTATGAATAAGAAAAATAGAACATAAGAAGTTAAACGAGTCGAGAGTCACAGCAATGGGTGACCTTCTCGGGAAGGATTGCGAAGTCGATTTAAACTCGAATTTTGAACCGTAAAATGTGACACCGCGGTCCTTAGGAGTATTATGAACACAGTGGAAAAGAGAAAATCATGAAAAAAGGTTGTTAAGCCAGTCAAATAATTAGGTCAAGGAGCAGAAAAAAATATTAAATTATTTGCAAACCGGGTTGAATCGGTGAGGGGCCATTTAGTCAATTGACCCCGAGAGCTGACTCCTGACCTAACTGTCAAATAAAATCAGAGAAAAGAAAATTTCAGAAGCAAGAATTAAATTAAAGAACTAAAAAAAAAGAGATAAAAAAATTCAAAAAAGAAAAGAATATAATGACATCATGTGGTGACCTAAGTATGATCATAAAAATAATTACATTTAATTTTTTTTGACTAAGTCAAAAATTGAATAAATATACAATAAAAATAACTAAATAAAGAAAATTAAAATTTGGTCTTCTTCATCACTTTAGGCCACCACTCTTCATTCTCTCTCTCTACATTTTTTTTCTTTCCTCCATTAAAGCTTTCCTTTGAGCTTTTGTGATCTTAAAACCCCCCATAAATCCCTTAGAAAATTAGTAGAAATCCTTAAATTAAGCTTCAAGGAGGAGTTTGGGAGAAGTGAAATTAAAGAAAAATTGGAGGGTTGGAAGATTGAAATACAAAGAAGAGGTTAGTGCTTATTCCCTTCAAATTCTATTTAAAGTTTTGTTTATGTAATAGAATATAAATTTAGAATTGATAAAAGAAATGAAACAAACCAAGTGTGTAGAGTATATGTGAAATTCGGTCAACAAATAAGATTTAGGATGTGAGTGATATGGATGCAATTAAAGACACAATTAAGTTTGGTAAAGTATATAAACGATGTTTAGACACTTTAATTGCACTTTGATTTAACTAATTGAGCCTTTTGCATGAGTTAGGGTTTTGGACACTTAGGGTTTAGGAGTAAAAAATGTGGGAAATTGTGAAATGATATGTTTGACCTAGTTTAAGGTGAGAAATGGTCATTTGTGACCAATTGAGATGTGTTGAAAGTGTTAGAGGTGAGTTTAAATTCGGATTGAAAATGGTCATATTTCTAGCAGCAAGACCAAGGTCCCTTTGAGGGACCAAAACTGAAAATTTACAAGTCCAATTGGTATGCGACCAATTGGGAATGAAAATAGACACAAAATGATACATTTTTCATTTAAGAATCATGCCCAAAAAGTGACCAAAACCTAGTGAACAAATTGACCAAATCCGGATTTTTGCAGTCTGACCTGTACAAAAATGACCAAATGAATAGTATTCGTTCATTTGGCCATAACTTGGGCTAGGCAGGTCTAAATGACCTAAAATTTTACCAGTGGACAGCTAAGATATAGACCTAAAACCTTCATGAAGAACACAAATCCAAATTATTCCCTTAACCAAGTCATTTGGCCACCCAAAAATTAGTGACCTAAAACTACCAGAACCAGAGTTTGCCCAGAAAATCTGGTTAAGTCCAATCCGGCAGCTATGATTCAAATGGCTATAACTTGAGCTAAAAAACTCCAAATGGAGTGATTCAAAAAAGAGAATAAATTTAGGACAATAGGGAACATTTTTTATGAAGAAAGTTTTGCCAAATTCTAACAGAAAAATGACCAATGGAACAGTGCAACTTAAGACACCAAAATTGAAAATTTGCAAATTTGCCTAAAAGATGTGAATTTGAGTAAACAACCAAAACCAATAAATTTAGTTATTAAAATGTGGTATGTGGGTGAAGTTGGAATTCCTATACCTATTAAGCCTTAGAAAGTCAATAAATTGACTTGAATAGTGTAGTGAATAGTAACCCCAAAACACAAATTTTAAAGAACGTCAAGTTTAGCACATTAGAGCTAGGTAAAAGTGAAATTAAATTTATTTTTGGATTTATGCTAAGTTATGATACTGAAACACTGTGAAACTGTGTGTTTCAGTTGAAAAGAATATCGGGAAGGAACCCGAGGTGTCGAGTCAAGGCCAAGAGGCGACTCGCTTAAGGTTTGTGCACAACGTATAATTTCTGTAATTTATCTTCTGCATATTGTTTTGAATAATTTGAAATATTGAATTGTGATATCATTGTGATGAAATGTTGATTATGCTTTTGATTTAAATTGTTGAAAGTTATTTGTGTATATTTGAAATGGCAATGTTTAGTAAATTGTTAAGATAAGTTTTGAAACCACAGTGTCATGACCATATATTTGAACACCTTACTAGCATTACTAGTGGGGGTAATCAGTTTCGAATTTTGATTCCTTCTCTGGCTGAAATGTTGAGGTGTGTGCCAGTAAAAGAAGAAATTGAATGGATATCCATATATTTGAGCTAGCTAGCCTTGTGATGTGACTTCTCCTTAGCCTCTAGCTATTGAGATTATATTTATTTCGAATGGCATGATATAACTGTGGGTTTTATGAAATTGGTTTTGATACTTCGAAATGAACTTGTTTGGATTAAAATATCATAATTCATGTTTTGTATTAAATTCTCATGTTCAGTCCAATTTTTGAATAAATGTGGTTTAAATTATGCATAAAGATTATTTTAGTATATTGTGCACCACTGAGTCCTAGTACTCAGCGATAGCTGTTATTGCTATCACAGATTTAGAGACTAGAGGAGCAGCAGACTCAGCTGCTGAGGATTGAGGACCTACCTGCTTGAAGTTATCGGGTATATTTTATACCCTGATTGTAAAAATTTATTTTGATGTATGTAATGTATGCAAAGATATGAACATGTGAAATTGATCTTGAGCAGTTTGTACAAAGTTTATAATAAATTTTAGTTTGATTTTTCCTAATGTAAAATTTTAGTATGATGTATATAAGTTGTTTTACATTTAATTACATATGAATGGAAGTATTTTATTCTAATTTGAATGAAAGTAATTAGTAATATTTTGGATGGTATTTGAATTGGATATTGTGGATTTGAATTTTTGGAAATTGATAAATGATGTTGAAATTGGTTGGGATGATTGTGAATTTGAAGAAGTTGTTGAGAAAAATTATTGGAAGTGTTTTTTTTTTTTTCAGGTATTTGAAGAACTGTTTTCCCAAAATACAGACGGCACTCTACCAAAACTTCTATAAAATTTGCCAAAAAATAAAATGGGCCAAAAATCTTAACTAGTTTTCAACTTTAATTAAATGATTTTAATACCTATTAGAAAAAGCTCACCACTTATAAAAGTAAGAAAATTGTTTTAAAATCTCTTGTAGAGTACTTAATGAGTTATCTGTAGGTGAAGTTCGGTAGTTCATTAGGTATTCTATGGGATCATGTTATGCCTTACAGGGGGGTAAGGTGTGACATACTCACTTCTCAGGATGCCCTTTCCGGTTTTCACTCCTTTCTTATTTGCAAAAATTGCCCTTGTGGGTTTTCACTTTCTCACATTTTGCTAGGAGCGCCCTTTCGAGTTTTCACTCCTACAATTTTTTTTTTGGCAGCCATCGTTCATTTCCTGCAAATCTCATAACAAAGTACATGAGGTTATCAATATTGAAATCCTGATCTTATGATAAAGTTTTAACGGATTAATAGTGCATAAATAAAAGTATATAAGAAAGATAAATTAGAGTGAAGGAATGACTTTATTATGGTTTAAGAACAAAGGTACAGCGTCAAAGGAAAAGGGTACAAGGATAAATCTCACAAATTCCTTGTAGCTAACTTTGAACTCACTTGACTGCCATTATTTCAAGTAATCTTTCGACGAACGTTTATGCCGTGGTGACTTATTTCCTTTCCTGGTCCCGTACTCCCTTCCTTATTTCTCCGTTTTTTGGTTTAAGGGGCACCCTTTCGGGTTTTCACCCCTAGATTTTTGTTTTTTTCTCTTTTATCATTTTTTTTCGCTCGCTTTTTCAGGATGTCTTTTCAGGTTTTCAACCTTTGCTCATTTTGCAGAAAGCGCCCTTGTGAGTTTTTGCCCTCTTTCGCATATTTTGCTAGAAGCGCCCTTTCGGGTTTTCACCCCTACATTTTTTTTTTTTTAGGCATAATACCTTTTGACAACATCTGCATTCCAGGGTCTTGGGAATTCTTCATCGTCCATGTGAGTCAAGATCAGTGCACCACCAGAAAATGCCTTTTTAACCACGTAGGGTCCCTCATAAGTTGGCGACCATTTGCCCCAGGAATTATTTTGATTAGGGAGGATCTTTTTCAAAACCAGATCTCCCGATTGGAATTCGCACGGGCGAACGCCTTTGTTAAATGCCCTAGCCATTCTTCTTTGGTATAATTGCCCATGACACACTGTTACTAGTCTTTTCTCGTCCAATAAATTCAGTTGGTCCAACCTTGATTGAATCCATTCCATCGATTCCTGATTCTTTCAGAATTCTCAAGGAAGAAATTTCCACTTCTATAGGTAAAACGACCTCCATTCCGTAAACTAATGAGTATGGAGTTGCCCCAGTCGATGTTCTCACGGAGGTCCGATAAGCATAAAGGGCGAAGGGAAGCATATCATGCCAATGTCTATAAGTGATGGTCATCTTCCTGATTATTCTCTTGAGGTTCTTATTAGCGGCCTCCACTGCGCCGTTCATTTGGGGACGGTATGGCGAAGAATTGAGATATCGAATTTTATACTGGTCACATAAACTCTGGATCTTTGGACCATTCAAATTCTTAGCATTGTTAGTGACAATTTCGCTGGGGAGGCCATGTCAGCAGATGACATTATTATTGAGAAATTTGAGGAACGTATTCTGCGTGATATGAGTATATGATGTCGCCTCAACCCATTTGGAAAAGTAGTCAATAGCCGCCAAGATGAACCTGTGCCCATTGGATGCTTTGGGATTAATGGGACTAATTACGTCGATGCCCCACATTTCGAAAGGCCAAGGTGAGACAAGATTAAACAATTGATGAGGCGGGACATTTATCGGATCTGCATAGATTTGACATTTATGACACTTCCGAAAGTACTCGATGCAGTCTTTTTCCATAGTAGTCCAGAAGTATCCCCGTATCATGATTTGCTTAGCCATCATATGCCCATTAGCGTGAGTTGCGTAATTCCCCTCATGAGTATCAAAAAGGATCCTCTTCGCTTCTTTTGCATCTACACATCTCAATAATTCGCCATTGGAGCCTTTTTTGTACAAAATTTCCCCGCTGGGGAAGTATCCCAATTCTAATATCCTGATCATTCTTCTTTTGTTTCTGCTTGCCCCTGGAGGGTATTCTCTAGTTTTGATGTAGACTTGGATATCATGATACCAGGGTTTACCATCGGTTTCTTCTTCGACCATGAAGCAATAAGCTGGCTCACTCCTTGCTTTGATTTGTAACACCTGTGTTGTCTGTCCCTCTTCCATCTGAGCCATGACAGCCAGAGTGGCTAAGGCATCGGTAAACTGGTTCTTGTCACCATTGAGGTGAGTGAAGGAAATCTCTCTAAATTTCTTGATCAATTCCAGGAGGTACTTTTGATATGGGATCAGTTTCGGGTCTTAAGTTTGCCATTCCCCTTTGACTTGGTAAATGATCAAGGCTGAATCTCCGTACACCTCTAACTTCCTGACTTTCATCTCGATGGCAGCCTGTAAACCCATCACACAGGCTTCATATTCTGCAACATTGTTGGTGCAATCGAACCTCAGCTTGATAGCTATCGGGAAGTGCTTTTCGTCAGGGGATACCAATACAGCTCTAATCCCATTACTAGACAAATTGACTGCTCCGTCGAAATACATTTCCCATACATCAGTCGATTCTTTGTCCTCGCTGCTAACCTCATTGACATGCTCATCGGGGAATTCAAAATCCAAGGCTTCATAATCTTGGATTGGGTTTTCTGCCAGGAGATCAGCAATCACGCTTCCTTTTACTGCATTCCTGGTTATATAGACGATGTCATATTGAGAGAGTATGACCTGCCATTTCGCTGTCCTTCCTAGCATGAACGGCCTTTCAAATACATACTTGATGGGATTCATTCGGGAGATGAGCCACGTTTTATGATTCAACATGTAGTGTTTGAGTCGATTTGCCATCCAGGCCAATGCGCAGCAAGTTTTCTCCAGGGATGAGTACCTCAACTCACAATCGTTGAATTTCTTACTCAAATAGTAAATGGTTCTTTCCTTTCGCCCTGTGTCATCATGCTGCCCCAGAACACAACCCATTGAATTCAGCTGAACTGCCATGTACAGAATCAACAGCCTTCCCGCCACTGGAGGAATTAATATTGGCAGATTTGACAGGTATTGCTTAATCTTTTCAAAAGCCTCTTGACAAACTTGATCCCATCGAGCAGTGTTATTCTTCCTGAGTAGCTTAAAGATGGGCTCAGCTTTAGCAGTAAGGTTGGAAATGAATCTCGAGATGTAGTTCAGCTTTCCCAAAAAACTACACACCTCCCTTTCTGTCTTTGGGGATGGCATTTCTTGAATGACTCGAACCTTGTCTGGATCTACTTTTATTCCCTTTTCACTTACTATGAATCCCAATAGCTTACCTGACCTGGCCCCAAACACACACTTAGCTGGGTTCAATTTTAGTTGATACTTCCTGAGTCTTTCGAATATCTTTTTCAACACTTGTACATGACTTTCTCCTTCTCTGGACTTGATGATCATATCATCCACATACACCTCCACTTCCTTGTGCATCATGTCGTGGAATAATGTGACCATGGTGCGTTGATAGGTAGCTCCAACGTTCTTTAATCCAAATGGCATGACCCGATAACAGAATACCCCCCACTGGGTGATGAAAGTAGTTTTGTCTTTGTCCTCATCATCCATAGGGATTTGGTTATACCCTGATGCTCCGTCTATACACGAACATCTCCCCAGTCCGACAGCATTGTCTACTAGCACATCTATATGAGGGAGAGGGAAATCATCCTTCAAGCTTGCCTTGTTGAGATCCCTATAATCAACACACACCTTGACTCTTTCGTCCTTTTTCATTACCGAGACAACGTTGGCTATCCATTGAGGGTATTTGACCACTTCCAGGAATCCAGCATCATACTGCCTTTTGATTTCATCCCTAACTTTGAGCAGTGTGTCGGGGTTCATTCTTCTTAACTTCTGTTTTACTGGAATTGTCCCAGGAATCAGAGGGATCTTGTGAGTTACAATTTGAGGATCTAATCCAGGCATATCATCATAGCTCCATGAGAATACATCAATGAATTCCTTGAGCAAGCTGACCATACTCTCAAATTCCCTATTATTTACGACTTTAAGTTCTCTCTTTATTTCCTCAGTCCCTAAATTTATGGTGTGCGTTTTATCCCCACAAGGCACCAGGGAAGGTTCATCTTTTTCACCCCGTTCTTCTACAGGTTCTTCTTTAGAATCACTTGAGGTAATGGCAGTTATGGGAGTTTCAAAATTAACATAAGGAACTTCTGAGTCAATTGAATTATTAGATGTGAGTAGGTCAATGGTCCTGAAGAAATGAAAGTAGAGTATATTAAAAGAATGGATTTTATGGAAAAGAGAATTGGATGCAAAATGCGCTATTAATTCATTAATTCATTTATCATAAAAAAAGGGTCCATTTACAGCACTACACTTGTCACCATGGACAAAATAATCAAGTGTTGATAACAAAATATACTTTACTCGAGATTGAGCACAGGAATGTCTTCTGTTGCCCAATTGTCCAGTTCTTGCCCCTTAGCAATCGGTGAGATCAGTGCTTCAGATAGGGAGTCTAGTTGTATGACATCGACGGATGGTTCTTCAGGAGATTCTTCACCTTCCTCTGGATTCTCAACGATCGGTTTGGTGAAAACATTTGTGATTTTCAGGACAACTTTCATTTTCCTGACTCTCCAGTCAAACCTTTGATCCCGGAGCATGTTCCTCATCCAGAACCTCATATCTCAGGCCGAAGCGATTGATCTTCTAAATAGTCGGTATGGGTTCAACAATTCCCTGCAATGTGGCCCCCAATCCCTTGCCCTTCTCATATCCGCTCTTAAGCATCACCTTCGCAACCATAGCCATTGCAACCATAGCCGCAGCCCCTTCATCCCTCGGGGTAGTTTCTTGTAACTCTAGTGAAAGAACTTTCCAAGGACTTTTCAGTTATTTCCACATAAGGAATCGATTGAGGCTTCGTGACTAGCATGGCTTTCTCCCCCCTCACTGTGATGATTTTACTGCCCATGATGTATTTAATTCTCTGGTACAGGGTCGAAGGCACAATGTTTGCCAAGTGGATCCAGGGTCTCCCTAATAGCATGGTGCATGCAGGCTCGATATCCATCACTTGGAAAGTGACGTTGAAGGTGCATGCCCCGATTTGTAATGGCAAATTGATGTCCCCAAGGACTTCTCTCTTGGTACCATCAAAGGCTCTTACCACCATAGCACTCTGGTGGATGGCTGAAGGGTCAACAGGTAGTCTTGCCAAGGTGGCATTAGGCAAGACATTGAGAGCAGATCTGTTGTCAATCAGAACCTTAGAAACTATGCATCGTTTGCATTTGAATGTCACATTTAGAGCTTTGGTGTGCTTCAAGCCAGCCGGATCTATCTCGTCTTCCGAGAAAGTGATAAAATTGGACACCTGAATTTACCCAACTATTTTCTCAAATTACCCCAGTGTGATATCGGGGTTCACAAATGCCTGATCCAGAATCTTCTGCAAGGCTCGGTGATGCACTTCTGAGCTCAGAATCAGCGACAGTAATGAAATTTGAGCAGGCATCTTTCTCAATTGCTTGATGATGTCATACTCACTCTGCTTCATGATTTGCAGCAATAATTCTTCCTCTTCTTTTAGTTCAGCAGGTTCCCCTTTCTCAACTCTCACAACCCCATCCTTCATGTTCTCTTGTGGCTCTCCCATTTTTATTTTCCCCTTCTTCTTTTCCCTCTCATCATTTTCGTAACATCTCCCACTTCGGGTTATAAATTTTAGCTCTTTATCTGGTGGGGAGGAGTTAGTGGTCGTGATAGGTTTTGGGTTTTATTGGGGAGTAGCATCGCTAGAGGGTCCGGCGTAAGTCATTTTAAAGTGCTCGTGGGGAACGAAGCATGGTTTAGGAGGGGTTATGAGTTGAGTATGTGTATAGTTGAGGGTAGGAGTTGAGGTGCTGCTAGATGCCTCCTGAGTAAAGACTTGAAGATTGTAGTTCCAAGGCACTGCATGGGTGTTTGTGACTGGGAGTTGAGACAGGGTTCGGATGATTGTTATTGATGGTGGTGGTGGTGGTTTTGGTATGCTGGGAGCAGAAAAGGTTAATATGGGATTGGGGGTGGAGGCATTCCAGCCAAATCTTGCTGTCTTCACTTCGCCTTCCAACCTTGGTCTCCGCTGACATCTCAAAGGTTTGAGTGTGACAAGATCCTCGCACTTCTGCTGAACTCCTCACGCTTCTGACTCATGGTCAGCCGCTCCTCCGTGGTAGGGCCATCCTGTACCACTTTCTGACCTAGACGTCTAAGGGCATAGATATCCCTCTTTTACTGCCATAGCAAAAATTTTCTCAAAATGCGGAATCAGCCGATCTACCTCCAAAATTGAATTTTCATCCTGTGGTTCTATCATATTCATGCCACTGCCTGCACCATGATTAGGCAATGGGTTTGAAGTGACATTAGGAAGAGAGCCATTTCCCTTAATTTTTAACTAACTATTTTTGTTCAAGGCCTGTACTCTTCCCCTGAGAGCTCCGCAGTTGTCAGTTGAGTGCCCGAGTGCTCCGCTATGATATTCACATCGGGCATTAGCGTCATACCATCTGGAATATGGTGGCTGAATAGGGTCAAGGGGGATAGGCACTATTTGATTTATACCGAGTAAGTACCGGTATATTTCACTGAGTGAAAGAGGGAGAGGTGGATCAGGGTTCCTTTGTGGTCTCGGGTTGGTTTGGGGAGGAATTGGTCTTGATTGATTCAATTGGGCGGGTAGTCTGGGGTTGTAAGCTGCTTGCCGTGGATATTGTGGGCGAGGGTGAAGATAATTTAGGAAAGGGGGCAGAATGTTTGCTATTGTTGGGCCTTGAGTAGGAGGGTACGGCCGAAAATTATTCTGAGAGAATGGAGGTTGGGTTTGTCGGGTGATGGAGTTCACATCACCTTCTTTCTTCTTTCTAAAACTAGCGGTCTTCTTTGCAGAGTTCTCAGTCAACTCCTACTGTAACGATCCGGCCCACTAGTGATATTGTCCACTCTGGGCCGAAGCCCTCACGGTTTTAAAATGCATCACTAGGGGTTACGAACCACCAACTTATAAACCCAGCATCTCTCCCGTGTTTTGCCGATGTGGGATTTACCTAGGGTGTTACAATCTACCCCCCTTATGAGACTCAGCGTCCACGCTGAGGTTTACCCCACCATCGCTCAAGGTTGTACGCGGAGCGACTCTGATACCACAAATGTAACGATCCGGCCCACTAGTGATATTGTCTGCTCTGGGCCAAAGCCCTCACGATTTTAAAATGCGTCACTTGGGGTTACGAACCACCAACTTATAAACCCAGCACCTCTCCCGTGTTTTGCCGATGTGGGATTTGCCTAGGGTGTTACACCTGCAGTATCCCTAACTTGAGGTTAGCTTCAATTCTTTCGACAGCTTGACTAATGTCTGAAAAGCTGTTGGAGGTGTTTTCAATCATTAGATTGAAGTATAGAGCCTTCAATGTCTCAATAAATAGAGAGCAGAGTTCATTGTCAGTAACCAGAGGATATACCTCCGTTGCTTTCTCTCTCAATTTCTGGGCATACTCTTTGAAGCTTTCCCTTTCTCTCTGCACCAGGTTTTGGAGGTCTCTCCTTGTGGGGGCAACGTCACAGTTGAACTTGTACTGTTTCAGGAAAGCATTAGCTAAATCTTTCCAGGAGCGCAGTTTGCTCCTATCTAGTTGAATGCACCATCGCAGGGCTGCCCCAGAGAGACTTTCGTGGAAGAAGTGGACCAGAAGCCTATCATCTTCTGTAAGGGCTGACATCTTGGCGATGTAAGTGGCCAAGTGAATACGGGGGTCTGAATTCCTGGTATATTTGTCAAAGTCCAAAACTTTGAATTTGGGTGGTACCACCACATCTGGTGCCAATCTCAGTGACGACATATCTACTGAATCGTACATGTTCAGACCCTCTATTGCCCTTAATCCTTCTTCTAGAGCAGTAAACTTCTCATTTTCTTTTACTCTACTTTCTCCTACTGCATGAGGCATTCCCCCGGTTGGGAAATAAGTTATAGGGTGGACAGGAGGGATCGGTATGGAAGGGTGTAACTCGACATTTGAGACAGTTGAATGATAAGGGAAAGGTAAGTCATTATTTGTAAAGGTCGGATTAACAGTAATAGTAGGATCGGGGATAGGAGGTTAAAAAGTGAAAGAGGTTAAAGCTTGATAAGAATCAACCGTTGTGGGGAGTGGGGGAGGTAATGGGAAATTTGGTTCAGATGTGGGTCTATTTTGGGATATCTTCTTCATTAGTTTCATGAGCTCTGAGACTTGGTCTCTTAATTCTGAATCTTGTCCTTGTAGGTTATGTACTTGTTCTTAGTCTTCCTTTATCTTCTTTGTTCGAGACCTTGTTAAGTACACTCGCCTTGGTTGAATTGCTTGCTTGGTCAGGCTTGCTTTGCTTGGAGCAATGTTGATTTCCTGTAGGAAGTTGGTTGGTAGAATAAATTCCGGTGATTTTGAATTATACTGCTGGCGTGGCAATATCTATACACCTATCAAAGTAGGAAGGTGTTTAGACCATCTTGACAGTATGATTCAAAATTACCCTCATGTTATTTAAAAAATTTTAAAAAATATAACCAGAGTAAGGTGAAAGCAAGTATGTCCCTTCTGTCCTAAAATGGGGAGAGCCCTAGTACCGGGTAAGTACTATCTATTTGGATAGTTCTATCTTAGGAGGTAGTTTGCTATAGCTTTCAGCTAATGTGATTGTTTAGCTCAAGGTCTAATTTTCTAAAAGCCACAGGTCCCCAAATCGTCCCTACTGTGAACAGTAGAGCCCCATTTCACCACCATGATACTATCGGGAGAATTCCATGGGCATTATAACAAATGGAATAAGTTCCAATCTGAGCAGAAGCCTTCACGGATACTAACGGGGTAAAACCTATGGGTGTCGCTACATGACTCCCTCCTATTTCTTAAGAGGGTAAGAAAGCCCGAGTATAGGGCTGAAGTGTGTGAGGATATTGTGTAAGTATTCAGTGTGTGAAGAGACACCTTTACCTCTTTCCTATACGGGAGTTTTTTTTTTTAAACGAAGATTGCTGTAATAAATAAGTCAATCAAAATAAGCAAAATGGTTAAAAAAATAGCAATAATTAACATATTAAGACTTTCGAATTTCGTAAGTTAAGTTTCCTAATTACGATTTTAATTTACAAGAGCACAAAATTAAATCTGCTTTTGGACCTCTAAACCAGGGTTAAGGTAAGAAAACAAGTCCCCAGTGGAGTCGCCAAGCTGTCGCAAAGGTTTTTGCGGTCGCCTGGACGAGTTCTCACCGAAGTGGGAAAAGTGAGGAGTCGCCACTTTAATTTTGAGGGAAATTAAAGAAAACCATTTGTAATAGTAAATTAAAAAGAAACCACTTCGAAAACAGAGATTCTAGGTTCCGGGTCCGTATATGGGTGGGGAAGGTGTTAGGCACCCCACCTCGTCCCTTAATGAGGGTAAGCAGATTTAACATTGTTCTCTTCATAACTTAAAACAGGTAATTAGGGGGGTTGGAGTGACGATGTTAATCCTTCGTATGGATGAAAGGAATATTTGATATTTCACCATTCAGGGCTGCCCAAGAACATGAGTGCATGAGATGGCCCTTAGTGAGTAGTTGTTACGTAATGGATTTTGTTGGGGATTAATTTGAATTTTGAAGTTATGGTATTTTAGTTAGGATTTAAGTTAAGAGTATTCAGATAAGAACTCTCTCCTGGTCTCTTGATATATTTTGTTGAGAATTTTAAGCAGGAGATTTCAGATAAGAACTCTCCTCCGATCTCCACATATTTTATTAAGATTTTGGCTGAGAATCGGGTAAGAACTCTCCCTCAATCTCTTAAGGTATTCGGTTTAAAGTTTAAGTGAAGGATCTCGGATAAGAACTCTCCTCCGATCTTTATGTATTTTAAATTTTGGCTGAGAATTGGGTAAGAACTCTTCCCTGATCTCTTAAAGTATTCTGTTAAAAATTTAAGCGAAGGATCTTGGATAAGAACTCTCCTCCGATCTCCACATATTTTAAATTTTGGCTGAGAATCGGGTAACAACTCTTCTGCAATCTCTTAAAGTATTCTGTTAAAAATCTAAGCAAAGGATCTCGAATAAGAACTCTCCTTTGATCTCCACATATTTTAAATTTTGGCTGAGAATCGGGTAACAACTCTCCCCCGATCTCTTTAAGTATTCTGTTAAAAATTTAAGCGAAGGATCTCGGATAAGAACTCTCCTCTGATCTCCACATATTTTAAATTTTGGCTGAGAATCGGGTAAGAACTCTCCCCCGGTCTATTAAAGTATTCTGTTTAAAGTTTTAAGTGAAAGATCTTGGATAAGAACTCTCCTCCGATCTCCACATTTTATTAAAATTTCAGACGAGAATCGGGTAAGAACTCTCCCCCAATCTCTTAAAGTATTCTGTAGAATTGCATATCGTAAGAACTTTGAACTAAGGATTCTGGCGATCAAGGGCACAAGAAACCCATGCATAGCATTTCCTAACCCATTGAGCCTTAAAACTAGAGAGTGGATGCAAGACCGAACTTCCCACCGATCTCCTATGTGATCGCCTTATCAGAACTCTTTGATTGGCGAAACCCGATCTCTTTTAATGACTAGTCTAGGATCCGATCCTATCTCGATTCCCACTCTATTATATTATCCCCTGGGCTCATTTCGTAGCCCGATCCCATAACTTATTTGTTTGACCTACTATTTGACCTTTTGTTACACCTATCCTTTTGTCATTTTTATTTGTTCGAAAACTTTCATATCGAAATACCCCTGCCTACGTTCTTTTGAGTATTTATAAGTCGCTTGTGAATTGAATGTCTACTCTTGGAGAAAATGAAAACCAAATGACGATAACTGGAATTTGCAAATGAAATAAAAGAAGACACAGGAAATAACTATTGGCCTGGACAATCTATTTTTAGATTTTAGTGTAACTGGATATAGAAGAAATTTCAAAAGAAAGCTGGAGAAAATAAACAAGGGTATTTGACGAAATAATAGTTTAGACGCTTACCTATGGGAAATTGAGGAGACGGATGGAATGACTCCAGAATCCATAAATCTTGTAGAGGTGAAAGCTGATAGCCAAAAGACTAGTACTTACTCGAAGTGATGGGAACCAGGTCGAAATGGAGTTAAGCTTAGAGAGTAATGTATTGATATTAGGGAGGTGAGGATGAAACTGAACGAAAATGATCTTACAGAGTGATGAACAGGCACTGAAAATGAAGATTTCAGGGTTCAAAACTCCTTTGATGAAGATACTTAAGAAAACTGGTTTCTAAAGTTTCTCAGCACTACGAAAGCTCAGAATGGCAAAGTAGCAAGACTGAATCAAATTTCAGAGTCTTTCCACTATAATCACCACCAACTTTTTGTCCGTCCTCCCCCCTCTACAGTATTGCATGCAGGTATTTATAGGGAATGGGTGCCTGTAATGAAGGGTCAGGATCTCACCAGAGGAGACGGAGGGTTCAGATTCAAAAGGACATAATCTGATGTCTGGGAATTGAAGAGAATCAAAATGGAGGGCTAGGATCCCGTTTAGAATATCCGTCCTTTCTTCTTTTAATCCAACGGCTCAAGGTCTTTCCTTACGAGATGGATTTGAAGGCTGAGAATAAAAAGCGCCGAATCTGTCATCTGCTTTTTGATCCAAGGGCTCCGGATCCATCCTTACGATTATGATCAACGGTGGAGATCGAGATGTACAGGACTGCCATAATTGTTTTGGCGTCTGTCAGCTAGGTGGGCATTTCTATAGATGAGGCATGTGGTGAGGATCTGTTCATGTCTGTAACGCTTTAACTAACTTGGCTCTGATGATAAAGAGAGTTGGTTGAAAGTTATTTAATCTTTCTATGCTTTCCGATCTCTATTTCTTCCGATATCCCTATTATGACTCTCTCCTTTTTTGATCTCTCTCATATCAGGTCCCCCCTCATTTCCCGATCTCTCCCATTCTAGATTTTTCCTCTTTATCTGACTTGCCTTAGTCAAAGCAATTAATTCTTCAGCTATCGATGCATCCGCTTCGGTTTCTGTATGCAATAAATGCCTAGGCCCTATATATATGCACCAACGGGAAATCCCCTTCACACTTCAATTTTCCTCCTCCAGTTTTTTCAATGCTCCATTTCTCCAATTTTAGCTTCTCTGGTAACAATTCTGATTATGTTGGCTGCTTTTGATCTTTTGCCAACTGTTTTCTTCACCCTTCGCCTGAAAATTTTCGAAAAACCATAAGGATGTCATCTGATGATAGTGAGGAAAGACTAATTTACCGATCAAGATCGAAAGTGATGATCGTGCCGATATCGAATCGGTCTACCGGTATAATCGGTGGACCGATCTCGGGCAGGAGGACTGCTAATTTCAATCTTAATGTCGGTGACGGCCCCTTGAAGTTCATTTGGCTCCCATCCACATCGGGTGTCCCGACTGCAGCTCGGTTTTGTACATCGGCGATATCTCTGCCCAATATCATAAGAGTCATAGTCACCCCATCTGAGCTGCACATCTATCCAACATTTGTGGTTTGCTTTCTGATCAAACACATCTTTTGATTCAGCCACAAGACTAGGTTTTGACATAGGCATGCTTTCTTGAACCTCAGAGTAGTCTTAAGCTAGGTAGGATGTAGTGCTGATCTTTAGAGATCGTCCCAAATGATGTAATCCGATCTTTAGGAAATGAAATAAAACTTTTGTTTAAATGTTTCTTGTTATTGCATTAGTTATTTTTTGATCTTTGATATGTATATCCGATCTGATCTCTAAATGAATCGCCATTAGCCCATCCGTGGTTTTGGAAGTTTGTTCAATCCGAAGACCTCAGCTAACCGATCTCATTTATTTGATTTTTATTATATTTCTAGAACCTTCTTGTGACGTGTCAAGAAAGCGGCCAGTTCCGCTAACCGATGCATCGCTTGGGACTTCGCGAGCATTTAATGCTCAGACGGGTATAAATAGGGGCGAGGTGAGTCAGTCATTTCCTTATGCCATTTTCAGAACCCCTCTAGCAATCTCAGCATTTTCTCTTGTTTTCTTAAGTTTTTCCGACACCGATCACATTCCGATAAGGATTTTGATTCTTTTCTAGGTTAATTTCTTTTGTTTTCCTGAAAATGAGTGGCACCGAGGGTCAGAGAGCTGCGAGCCCGCCTTTCGTCCATATTTCATAGACCTCAAAAGAGGGCAATGTGATTAGATCAGGCGGTCGAACCAGCACGGCCATCATTCCGGTTACTGGTGTAAATGATGTAATCCGATCTTTAGGAAATGAAATAAAACTTTTGTTTAAATGTTTCTTATTATTGCATTAGTTATTTTTTGATCTTTGATATGTATATCTGATCTGATCTCTAAATGAATCGCCATTAGCCCATCCGTGGTTTTGGAAGTTTGTTTAATCCGAAGACCTCAGCTAACTGATCTCATTTATTTGATTTTTATTATATTTCTAGAACCATCTTGTGACGTGTTAAGAAAGCGGCCAGTTCCGCTAACCGATGCATCGCTTGGGACTTCGCGAGCAATTAATGCTCAGACAGGTATAAATAGAGGCGAGGTGAGTCAGTCATTTCCTTATGCCATTTTCAGAACCCCTCTAGCAATCTCAGCATTTTCTCTCGTTTTCTTAAGTTTTTCCGACACCAATCACATTCCGATAAGGATTTTGATTCTTTTCTAGGTTAATTTCTTTTGTTTTCCTGAAAATGAGTGGCACCGAGGGTCAGAGAGCTGCGAGCCTGCCTTTCGTCCATATTTCGTAGACCTCGGAAGAGGGCAATGTGATTAGATCAGGCGGTCAAACCAGCACGGCCATCATTCTGGTTACTGGTTCATCTACCAAACCGAAGCGAGGAACTTCTTCTAGGAGGGAAAACCTACCAGTTGATGAGCTGCCGTCCGTTCTGAGGGAAACCAATCTCTAGTCCATAAGTCAGGAGTACAATCTGTGGATCGACTCCTTCAAACTGATCAAGTGCCATGGCGACCATCGCGCTGATCATTTCTTTGATGAAGGCGATCTCATCATAGTATACGAAGAGCAGCTGAAGGCCGGGCTCCGTTTTCCTTTGGAAAAATTTTCACCTCCTCCGCCACCTCCGATCTCTTCCAATATGGAAGGAGAGTCCTTGGGTCCTACGGTTAGGAAACTTTCCTGGGGCGCTCAAGTCCTAATCTAATCGCTGGAAAGGAATCGCTCTAACAGAGGGAATCCCGGCCTAACCAAAGTTATGGGTGCCTCCATCTACTTCCAAGAGGATCGAAACAGATTGGCAGAGGAGAGCATTGATGATATTCTAACTCAGACTATGAGTTTGGGCTTGGAGGCCATCGCAAATCAACACATAATCAGAGAGAAGGCCCATGCCTTAAGGAGGGAGATCCTTAAGGCGGTCCAAGACGCCTCAGCCGCACATGCTTAACTCTCCTTTGCCAATGACTACATCGCTAGATTGGAAGATCAAATGAAGCGCTGCGAAGAGAAAATAGCCGAAGTGGAGTAGGAACTTGAAGTCACCTAGGCTGGTTGATCTGCTGATCTCGCTCGTTTTGATGAGGAACTTCGATCAAAGGAGGAGGAGCTCCGAGCGAAGGATGAGGAGCTTCGAGCGAAGCACCACAAAAGAAGCCGGGGCTTATGTGAACGCCCATAATGACCTTCTGGCCGAGCTAAGGAAGCGGTATCCTAAAGAAGACTTCTCCTGGATGAATGAACTCGCCCCATAGGCCAAAGAGGAGAGCGACGAGGAGCCAGAGAGAGAGAGAGGGGGGGAGAGAATCAGAGAGTGGATGATGTACCTGGGGAGTAGGCTGGGGGTGACCCACCTGCTAAGTGACTTGTATATTATTTTTCTTTGAAATGAATGGAAATCCTTTTTGTTCAATTTCTTGATGAGATTGGCAAGGGTCCAAATTATCTGAGTACTTAATTGATTGAACGTAGTTGATCATTAAACTTGAAAGTGACTATTAATCAGAAGATAAGAGATCGGAAAAAAAACATTTATGTGAACATGAGATCGAATTAAAGTCATGACCAAATACCAGGTAAAACTTTAGAACATTAGAATTGCAAAGATTTGACATTGACTTGAACTCTTAAGATTGGAATCATCATTAGACCGGATAGAAATCTTAACTTTATTTTAAGGAATGTCTGGGGCATTCAAATGAGAAGTCCGATCATAACATTAGCCAAATGGAGTTTCGCAATATTTGTACAGAGAGATCGGAAAAATATCAGCAGGCAAGATTGGATAGGCCGAGGACCCGATATTGACTCGAACTCATCTGATGAAGGCTAAGAGATCGGAACACAATCTATCTTGAGCATGAGATCGGTTTGTTCCAGGGACGAGTGATCGGTAAGTCCGGTAAAGCTATTCATGATTGGGGACATTGGTTGTGATCGGATAATGAAGTTAAGAATTTAAAAGTTTCTTGACTTCGGAAGTCGGCCAAAATATGGTGTCTACACAGGTTACCACAAATAAAAAATTATCTCTCTCTTCTCATTTCTCTTCTAATTTTACCTTTTTCTGATAAAAATTTAACAAATTTAAAATATTTGCACTGGTAACAATATATTTATACTAACCACAATCATATAGTACCCATAAACTTAAGAAGGATATAATTTATTAATTTAATTATTTAACATTTTTAATACATTTTTTAAATTTAAAATTTTTACTATTGAATTTGGGTATATTGAATGTAGAACTATTTATTTATAATTTGAAGGAATAAATTGAAATAATTATATTTTCTATATTATTATAATTTTTTTATGAAACTATATTATTATTATTATTATTGTTATTATTATATTTAAGAATATTGAATTTTAAATTAATAAAAGATATTTTTAGGTTTAATGTTAGTTAAATAATCATATAATAAAGATTTTAAATAAATTTATTTTATTATTTAATTTTGAGTTAGTTGATATATTTGAAGTTTAATATTACTATTTTATAAAAAAAAATAATTTGAAAATCGCGTGACAACCCCTTCTACCTTTCCCAAGACTGTAATCTTTTTTTTGTATTTAATTTTCAAAACACATTCGCTTAACTTTAGAGGGCTTTTCAAAATAATTTTTATTTATTTATAATAATATAATAATAATAGTATTAAATTTCGAATATCTCAACTAATCTCAAATAAAATAATAAAATAAATATACTTAAAATCTTTATTAAATAAATAAAAAAAATAACATTTAAATTAAAAATATCTTGTATTTTAGATGATATATACAGTAAATGCACCAAATTCAATAATAAATATTTAAATTTAAAACTTTTAAAGTAAATTTAAAAATATATTAAAAATTTTAAAATAATTAAATTAATAAATGATATATTTCTTAAATTTTCTAGGTATTATGTAATGTGATTAATGTAAATATATTGTTATCGTAAATATTTAAAATTTATTAAATTTTTATTAGAAAAAGTGAAATTAGAATAGATGTGAGAAGTTAAATAAATTTTTACTCAGATCTATGTGCTCATATATATTTTTATTGATAAATTTTAAGTTATTTGCTCCCTTATTAGTAATGGTTTATTTTCTTTTATGTCTATTTTCACAAAGTTGTTTCTCTTAGTTGATGATTGGTTTTATTTCCTTTTATGGAGTGTTTAGTCATCCTATTTTATTATTTGGATAAGAGTGCATTATGTGGTGCAAATTTTTTCTCTAGCAAAGGCTAAAATATTGATCGAACTTGTATAAAAATTATAGAGTGATGATTATAAGTTGAAACCAAGTGAAACGTGCTTCTTACCAATTAGTTAAATTAAATATTCTGTCAATATAATTAAATCCTTTAAATAAGATAATTATTATTTTTTTATACATGTTTTATGTTAAATTTACTTACAAAAAATTATAGTGAAATGATGATTTGTACTTCAAATCTATTTTCAATTAACAAATATATTATTCTCTAAAAGAACTAGTAATTTTGCAAAGGAATCATTTCAATTTTCTTTCACTAAAAAACATTTTTAATATGTTATTAATGTTACTACTACTAAAAAATTAAAAAAAAAAAGAAATTAAAGAATATTATAGATCTCTTAAATTGTTGGCCCACAAACACATCATAAAACAATTACTAATTATTGTCAAAATAGTCTTCACATGAACTTTGAATTCATTACATGATCTTTGAATATGTTTAGGGAAAGATTCATTACGTGGCATTTGAAAAGTTAGAAAATTCTTCATAAACCTTGGCTAGTTTTTGTTACAAAATACGATAGATTTTTTTCATTTATGATGCGGGGAACAAATTAAGTGCATGTGATGGCTATAATTAGTCATATTCTCAAAGTGTGATGAGAAAGAGCGAGAGAGTTAGTGAAAGATCTATTAAGTGTGCCAAGTGTGTGAGTGTTTTAGGTGTCAAATAGAGTTTTTGAGTTTCCATAATATTTATAATTTGCATACACCGCCTTTACTATTTTTTTCATCTTTCATCTTTGTCGTGAACATGATATGCTTGTATTATGTAAGCATTTTAAGGTACTATTTACTCCATTTTATGAGCATTTTGTTAATTAATTGTATGGTTTTTTGTTAGTTTTATTGCTTTTAACGATTTTTAGCTACTCTTACTTAATTTCTTGATTTATGTGTTTTATTAGGTGATTTCATATAGTCCCAAGGCTTAAAACACATTTGGATAAGTTGGAAAGTCGAAAAGAACAAATTCTGCACTGAGGAGAAAAACATACGCCGTGCATTGGGCATCCCTGCCCCGTGTAACTAACTGCTAAGAGTATGCTGAAGTAGAGCATTTACACGGGCCATGTAAAGAGACTTGTGCAAAGGTCCCTGGCCCGTGTAACCTTCTGCAGCCCCAAATTGTGAAAGCCTCCAAGGCTCCAGAGAGTCACATCCCTGCCTCGTGTACTGAAGCACTGGCCATGTAAAATACCTCAGTTCAGACTCCAATATGACTCCAACTCTATTTCGCTCGACTCGGATAGACTTCTAAAACCTTCAAGACTCTGAATTAAGGGTTTTTATGCCAGATATAAATACAAAAAGTCAGAATCAAGCCAGGGATCATACCTTTTACATTCTACCTTAAATTTTTTGCAATTTGGAAAGATTGGCACCAAGATTCTTAGGAGAGATTTATAGCTGAAGTTGCACAAGTCCAAAGCTATAGAATCTTCTATCTAGATTTCTTTGTTCTATTTCTTTGGATGTTTTGTCATTGTTATTTTATTTTTTGTATGGATTGTTAAACTCATCATGAGTGAGTAGTTTTTTTAATTCTAGAATTAGTGATGTAACACTTTCAATTCTATTATGGATTTACATTGATTTTATTTAATAAATTAGGAGAATTGT
Source organism: Hevea brasiliensis (assembly GCF_030052815.1). Classification (NCBI taxonomy): domain Eukaryota; kingdom Viridiplantae; phylum Streptophyta; class Magnoliopsida; order Malpighiales; family Euphorbiaceae; genus Hevea; species Hevea brasiliensis. Next base: position 8,245,209 of record NW_026614585.1, read on the forward strand.
TCTTTTATTCAATTTCTTGTGATCTTAATGTATGCTATGTGTAGAGCTCCACTTAGTTATCTCCCTTTAACTTTTGGTGCACAAGATTATCCCAATGAAGTATCTAGACAATGATCTTTTAGAGCAATTAGGGTTGAAGTGCAATTGGATGCCTATTTGCGCAATAATGGATGTGCCTGAGGACATTAAGATTATTTGCATGTTTACTGGCTCAATGGGATCAACTTAACTAATGCAAGATAAATCAATAATGGATGTGCCTGAGATTTTGAGCATTAGGGGCTAAATAAATGATTGAGCCTCACATGAGATGTGATGGGCAAGGAGTTGCTCACTTATAGTTTATTATAATTCCAATAACGGATGTGCCTGAGGATGATCAATAAGACTATAAGAATTCAATCACCTACTAGAAATCCATCCAACTAGGATTTCCGTTTCATACTTTAGAAGTGTAGGATTCGCCAAGTTAGTGGGAGGAACAATTTGATTAAAAGACCATAATCATTTTGGTTAATTACTTGATACATTTACTAATTAATCTAGTTATTTTTTGCAGTTAAATTTTCTGATAATAATGAGCACACAACAACCACCACCATCCAATATCCTTGCGAGCATACTTAATCATAATAGGTTGACGGGACCTAATCTTTCTGATTGGCTCAGAAATTTAAAACTTGTTCTAAACCTAGAACGTATTGGATATATTTTAGACTCGAAGGTTCCTGGTCCCTTACCTCCAGAGGCCATACAAGAGGAACTAAACACTTTGGACAAGTGAAAGGAGCATGATATGAGAGCCAAATAATACATGCTTGCTTCTATGACTAATGAGTTACAAAAGCAGCATGAAAATATGCAGAATGCAAGTGAGATCCTCCTTCACCTGCAAGAGTTGTATGGTGAGCACAGCAGGAATGCTAGGTATGAGATATCTAGACAGCTATTCCGCATGAGGATATCTGAGGGATAGAATGTAGGAGATCATGTCCACAAGATGATTCGGCTTATTGAGCAGCTGGAACATCTTGATTTTCACATGGATTTCCAACTGCAAATGGATCTAATCCTTCAGTCCCTGCCTGAGTCATTTGGGAATTTTGTGACAAATTTTCATATGATAAAGCAAGAGTGTACTTTGGCTGCATTGCTTAACATGCTGGTTATTGCCCAAAAGAATATGTCGGGCAATAAAGGAAAAGAGGTGGCTTTGATTGCATCTTCTTCTTCTGTTGGAAAGTTCAAAAAAAAGAAGGGCAATAAGAATAAGAAACCTCAAATTCCTGGACCTTCCAAGAAGATAGCCAAACAAAAGGGCAAGACTGAAGCTGACAAAGGCAAGGGAAAGTGTTTCCACTACCAGAAGGATGGGCACTAGAAAAGAAACTACCCAGAGTATCTTGCTTCTCTAAAGGACAAGAAGGATAGACCTTCAGAAGATATGTTTGTGTCTTGTTATTTATATTCTGATGATACTCATAGTTCATTTATAGCTTAGGTTTTAGATACTGGTGCTAGTTCTCACATTACTGATGATATGCAGGAACTAGCAAACAATAGCAGCTTGCAGTCACGAGATATTAGACTCCGGGTTGGCAATGGCTCAACTGTTGAAGCTTTAGCCATAGGATCTAAATCTTTATACATGTGTGGACATGTTTTGTATTTAAATAATGTTTTGCATATATCTAATGCTTTTAAGAACATCATTTCTGTATCTAGTTTCTCTAAAAATGGTTATGAATTTCAGTTCACAAATGATATTTGCAATATTTATTTTGGAAATAAATATGTTGGCTCGGGTTATATGCATGATGGAATTTATTATTTAGATAATAATGTTAAATACAAATCTAATACAAGCAATCTAAATGAATGTAATGCCATGATGAAAATCAACTCAAGTTCAAATTATATTTAGCACTTAAGATTAGGTTATATTGCAGAAGATAGGATTGCAAAGCTAGAGAAAATGAGGATTTTATCCTCATTGGGTTCTGAACCTACTCCAACTTGTGAATCCTGCCTTCAAGGCAAAATGACTTGATCACCTTTTGTTAGACAAGGGTTAAGAGCTGAAAATATTTTAGAATTGATATATAGTGATGTATGTGGTCCATTTAAGGAAATGGCTAGAGGCAATTTTCATTACTTTATTACCTTTACTGATGATAAATCAAGGTTTGGGTATTTGTATTTGATGAAATACAAATATGAATCCTTTAAAAATTTCAAAGAATTTAAATGTGAAGTAGAAAATCAAATAGGAAAAAGTATTAAAATTCTTCGATCAAATCGTAGAGGTGAATCATTAAGTACTGAATTTGATGAATACTTGAAAGAGCATGGCATTGTCTCCCAACTGACTCCTCCAGGAGCGCCACAACTGAATGGTGTATCTGAAAGGAGAAATCGTACCCTATTAGATATGGTACACAGTATGATGAGCTATACTAATATGCCAATCTCCTTTTGGGGATTTGCATTAGAATCAGCTTTGCATATTCTGAATAGGATTCCATCAAAATCAGTTTCTTTCACACCTTATGAGATATGGCATGGAAGAAAACCAAGTCTTAAGCATGCTAAGATTTGGGGTTGTCCAGCTTATATTAAAAAGCTGAGCAGTGATAAATTGGAAACCAGATCAGAAAAAGGTCGATTTGTTGGATATCCAAAAGAAAGTTTTGGATATTATTTTATTTGCTTACATCACAAAAGGTTGTGGTAAGCAGAGATGCCATATTTCTTGAACAATAGTTTATTCAAGAATGTGGCAAAGGAAGGTAAATAGAGTTAGAATTGGAGAATTCTGACCAACCAATAGAACAAATGGATATAGATTCATCTAGTCAACCTATACCTATTGATGAAACATCTACAGTAATTCCTCGTAGATCGACCAGGATTTCTCACCCACCAGAGAGATATGATTTTCTTCATCAAGATGAACAAGAGTTGTTTACTCATGAAGAAATAGATCATGGAGATGATCCTCTTACCTATGAAGAAGCTATATTAGATATAGACAATGGATTAAAGCTATGAAATCCAAAATTGATTCCATGCATAAGAACCAAGTTTGGGACCTGTTAACCCACCTGAAGGTATTATACTTATAGGGAATAAGTGGGTTTTCAAGAAGAAAATTGGTTCTGATGGAAAGGTAGAGACCTATAAAGCAAGGCTAGTTGCAAAAGGGTTTCGCCAAAGGCAAGGAATCGATTATGAGGAGACTTTCTCGCCTGTTGCCATGCTTAAATCAATTAGGATTTTATTAGCAATTTTTGCATACTATGATTATGAGATTTGGCAAATAGATGTCAAAATAGCTTTTCTCAATGGAAACATTGATGAAAACATTTTCATGGAACAACCTAGGGGTTTTGAATCCCAAGATGTTTCTAAAGTATACAAGCTAAAATGATCCATTTATGGGTTGAAACAAGCTTCGAGGAGTTGGAACATCCATTTTGATGAAGTCATTAAATCATTTGTTTTTATAAAAAATATAGATGAGCCATGTGTATATAAGAAGGTTAGTGAGAGTGCTGTCACTTTCCTTGTTTATATGTAGATGACATTTTATTGATAGGTAATGACATAGGTATGTTGACCACTGTCAAGGTATGATTGCCAAATACATTCTCCATTAAAGACTTAGGGGAGACAACCTATATTCTTGGAATTCACATCTATAGAGATAGAGCGAAAAGAATAATTGGTTTATCCCAAAGTCTATACTTAGAGAGGGTGTTAAAGAGGTTTAACATGCTTGATTCCAAGAGAGGATTGTTACCAGTAAGACATGGTATCCACCTTTCTAAAAAGATGTCTCCAAAGACACTAAAAGAAAGAGATAAAATGACCAGGATTCCATATGCTTCGACTATTTAATTTATGCAATGTTGTGTACTAGGCCGGATATCGCATATGCTATTAGTTTGACTAGCAGGTTTCAATCCAATCCAGGTTTGGAACATTGGATAGCTGTTAAGAATATTCTTAAGTACTTGAGAAAAACTAAGGATTTATTCTTGATTTATGGAGGTGGTGACTTGCAATTGGATGGTTATACTGATTCTGATTTTCAATCAGATATCGATGATAGAAAGTCTACCTCTAGGTTTGTGTTCATTTATAATGGAGGAGCAGTCAGTTGGAAGAGTTCCAAACAGAAAGCGCTACCACATTATCAGAGAGATAGTTGGACGAGGCGATGTAGCTATGCAGAAAATAGCATCAGCCGAAAATCCAACTGATCCATTCACAATGCCTATGTCACAAACTCAATTAGACCGACATCTTGAGAAGACGGGTATAAGATATTATAATGAATGGCTCTAGTGCAAGTTGAAGATTGTTAGTAATATACCCTAGAGCATATCATTTTGTATGTATCTTGTACATATCTTATTAATAAAAGGCAATTTCATTTTTCCGTTTACATGATATGTTTATGTGTAATAGAAAAGGTCCATTGATATTTTGTTAGAAATTCTATTCTTAAGTTGTCAAGAATATGAGTGATAGTATTTCTAACACAAAGTATCATAAATTGGTTCACAATCGAGGATACTTCACAAAGGACATGACTTATCTAGAAAGATTATAATTATGTTTGTTCCCAAGGTATTTATATGAGATATAAATAAGATGGAGTGGTGAGTCTCATGCCACATAACAAACATGATAGGTACTTACACATGATAAGTAGGCTGAACTAGTGACGCTTATGACAAACACATGGAGTTTACTCTTGTCAATGCATTGTCATATATCATATCAGTGCATATAAATTTTAGATCTTAGATAACACAGTTATCTTATATATAGGTGGTTTGAATTTAATACTGCTTTCATACTTGCACTGTGTATGGGTATATGGGCATGTGTTGGCTCTTACTAGTTATATATGGAGATAGGTGTTGATCAAGATGGAATCCGTTACCCTAAGTAAATAGGGATAAAATCTTATATTCATTTAATTGTTCTTGATGTTTCAAGTTCCTAGTCAGGACAGACAGATTTAGTCAGAAAAGAGTTTTTGACAAGAAAATCTAATTAATCAAGAACTGGAATTAAAAGAGAACGTAGTGTTCATAGCAAATGGGGTTTGACATTAACCATGACTCCAGCACGAATTGATATTTTGTAATGGAGAGATTTTAGTGCATGGTAACATATGATTAAAGGTTCCTTTAAGGTATTCCTTATTACTGATTAGGTGGCCATGACATACTATGCTAGGTGTCAACCATGGTCTATGAGATGCCTGAAATGATTTAGAGAAATCATTTACGGTAAGAAAGAGTTCTAATGATATTAAGAGTTAATATCATTTCTCATTGCCAATAAGTAATAAGCCTAGTAAGTCACACATCTACACAAGCTAATCACCATTTAAAATGTGATTTAGTTGATTAATTAAAGAGTTTAATTAATTAATTAGTCAATTAAAGAGGTTTGATTTGCAATAAGATTGCAAAGTCCCTAGCATGACTTGAAACTAAATCTAAGTTATTAGATGTATAGTAGAAATTAAATTTGTATTTAATTTGATTAAATATGAATTTAATTATGAGAAATTAATTAATGGAGATTAATTAATTAATTAATTTATATTTGATATAAATTGATTTAAAGAGGAGAAATTATAATTTTGGGTTGAGAACTCAAATTAAAATGTATGGGCAAATTGATTTTTTCACATGGTGACATGTGGCACCATGAGATGGTGACACATGGCACCATATGATCTTGCCACTTGTCTTCATATGATGGAAGATCACATGTCATGATTTAAATGGAGCTTGACACTTAGCTTCATAGGATTAAATCAAATAATAATAAGATGGGATCTTGTGATGATATGTGGCAAGGGAGTTAGGGTTTGACCTAAGTATATAAAGAAAATTTATAAAGAAAAATAAGCTACTCTCTCTTTTCTCTCTAATGTTGGACGGCAACATGATGTGTTCTTCTCCTCTTCAATTTTTCAATTGATTCAAAGGGAAAAACTTAGATTTCCTCTTGAATTAAATTTTTAGAAAGTGTTTCTAACACTCAATACATTCATACAACCTTCACAAAGCATAAACCCCATCTAAAAATTGGTTGACAAGGCTTGAGAAGCCAATCTAGGGGCTGCCATTGCTACTTTGGTGTGTGCTTGTGGTGGACAAACTAGAGGGACAACATTTGGGATCCTAAGAACATCCTAAGATTGCATCAATTGTGCATCATGAGGTTAGTACCTAAAAATTCATCTTTTAGTTAGGGTTTAATTGAATTCAATATTAATTCATAATCTTTAATGGCAAATGAAATTTTAATGCATACTAAAATATGTTTTGGTATGCAATTGGGCATTGAAAATCGATTAAGTTCATAAGAAACTTGGTATGGTGCATGAAACCTTAGAAATAATTTTTGAAAGTTAAGGTTCTATTGCCCAATAATCACACTTCCACTCCTTCACGGGCCTATCAGTCCATGCCCTCCGCTACCACCATAGATCTCACTTTTTATCCCAATTGGGTCATAACGCGAAGCTTTCAGGTCAGGTCACAATTCGGGTCCATCAAAAATATATCCAAAATTCAAGCCACAAAAATAACATTGGGCCTATAGTTCCTTAATATGGCTTACAGTAAAGAGATCCATTGTCTCTGTATTTGTTTATTTTATATGCCAGGGGACTTTCTACATTATTTGATAGAGCTGAGCGTAGAGGAGATGTTCATGGTAGCCGAGTTTCAAGAAATAGTCCAAGGGCGTCACATTTGTTCTTTGCAGATGATAGGTTTTTCTTCTTTAAAGTGTTGTCTGTGGAGGCTTCTAATGTGCGAAATATTTTAACACTATATGAGCACGCTTCTGGTCAAGCTATCAACTTTCAGAAGTCATGTATTTTCTTTAGTGCCAATACTTCTACTCAAAATTGAAATGATGTTTGTTTTATTTTGAATGTTTCAAGCCCAATTGATCATGGTCATTATTTGGGGTTACCATCTTTGAAAGGGAAGAATAAAAGATAGGTTTTTTCATTTTTAAAAGAGTGTTTATGGAAGAGAGTGGCTGGTTGGAAAGGGAAATTTTTATCTAGGGTGGGTAAGGAGATTTTTTTAAAATCAATTGCCCAGGCTATTCCTTTCTATTACATGAGTGTTTTTTATATACCTGTTTCTACTTGTGACGAGCTTGAGCATATGATGAACTCCTTTTAGTGGGTTACTAAAGCTAATGGTGAGAGAGGTATTCATTGGATGTCATGGGTTCGCATGTGCCATAAGAAAAGTGAGGGAGGGATGGGTTTCAGAAATCTTAATTTCTTTAATTTGGCCATGTAGGGTAAGCAGAGTTGGCAATTTATTGTCAATCCAAGTACTCTTCTAGGAAGGATCCTTAAAGCTAAATATTTTTCGAGCGATGATTTTTTACATGCTCAAGAGGGATTTAATCCCAGTTTTGTTTGGAAGAGTCTACTACATGCTCAGGATGTGTTAAAGAGAGGAATTAGATGGAGGGTGGGCGATGGGAGAAGTGTTAATGTGTGGAGCGATCCATGGCTGCCTAGAGGACATAATTTTCGTTTAGATACTCCTATGGTGAATGGTCTTGAGGAGCTTACAATCTAAGATTTAATTAAAGTTGATAAGCGGCGTTGGGATTTTCAGGCTTTGTAAGGTATTTTTATTCCTTCGAATTTGAGGAAATAATGAAAATTCCAATCACTTTATTGCCTCATGCTGATAAAAAAATTTAGCACTGGTCTAAGAAGGGTATTTACATAGTGAAATCTGCTTATCATTTACTGATGGGCAGTAATCGTTTTTTGCCTTCTACTTTGTTGAATTTTGAATGGAAGAAGTTATGGAAAGCAAAAGTTCCTCCAAAAATTAAGAATTTTATTTGGAGAGCTTTGCATAATGTCTTGCCTAGATTTATCTATTATATGTAGGGTGTAGATTTATCTATTATATGTCCTTCTTGTTCTGACCCAGAGGATGCTGACCATGCTTTGCTGCATTGTCCAATTGCTTTGGATTGTTGGGCGGGTCAAGGTGTAAACTCAGCTAGTCTTTCGTATGTTTCCTTTGCATTGGATACATTACAGCCGGGTGATGTTGCTCTAATTGCTCGAAGTTTCATGCTGTTTTGGGCACTTTGGTCTAAACGCAATTATCTGTTTGGCAAGAGCATAATTATACTTCTTCAGATGTGAATTACTTAGTAGGAAACATGTTGAAGAATTGGGAAAATGCTCAGCAATTAACTTTGCAAGTGGCTTCTAATCATGTTTGTCCTTGTACAAGCATTGAGATTTGGAAACCACTGCCCTCAGGCCTGCTCAAGTGCAATCTAGATGCAGGCTTGTTTAGAGTGAAAATAAGATATTAGTGGGAAGCATAGTTTGGGATGAGCAGGCTCAGTTTAAGGCTGCTTTTTCGTCTTTTCAGGATGGTGTCTTTGAGCCACATGTTGCAAAAGCGTTGGCTTTACATGAGACATTGAGGTGGCTTCTTTCATACTATCCTCATCATGTCATTATTGAGACTGATTGTAAAATGGTTTATGATTCATTTTGTTTCCATGATGTGGATATGTTTGAGTTTGGTCAGTTGTCCCTTTCATGGGTGAAGTGACGAGCGAATAAGGTTGCTTATTCTCTTGCTAGGGTAGCTTTATCTCATGCTAGTCCTACTATATATTTAGAGCCTCTGGGTTTTTAACCGATCTTTTGTATTCTGAGGTTATTCAGTACTAGGTCTTTTCATCCAACACTTCGGATCCTAGGATGGGTTTAAGGGGAAGGTCTATCGACCTATGTTAGATTGATCTATCGCGTTAAGTTTTTCCTGGTTTATAAATAAAAATATATTTTCAAAAAAAGCTCTATAAGAGTATCTAACTTCAGCGGTAGACCTAGGCATACTCCAATCGTCTGGGTTTCACTTTGCATATAATACAGATGAGTAGATAAATATATAAGATAGATATTTTTTTTATTATATGTGTATTATGTATGTTATTTTTCTTTATGCAAATAGTAATGGAAAATGATAGTTATGTGTTTTATAATTAAATAAAAATGAGATTTAGAATATAACTGAATATAAATGGTTAAATACACTCTATATATGTATTAAATTGATAGCACCTTAATGACATGTGATTTATTTTCAACATAGTTTATGTTTATACTGTCTTTGGGATAGTGCTTGATATGAACATAGTTTTTGGGTGTATATCAGATAGTCGCTCTTTAAGGTAGCTCTACATATGTGTATGACTAGCTCTTGAGTTATTAGCATCATTATAATGCCTAAGATGCTAGCATTTCTTTCAAGTTCCTAGCTTTTTTTATTTATTACGCCTACAATGCCATCAACATTTATAGGAAGGGGAATGAGGATGTTACTAATTTTATAATATTTTAACTAATTTATCTCAACAATATTTTTACATGAAAAAATTTATTTTAGCTAAATTATGCAATTGGAGTAATGATATTTAAGGCCATACACATAAGTTCACCCTTGAATTTTACAGGAAAAATCCCGTGGCACTCGAACTTTCAAACTATCTCATCTCAAACCTCCTCTTTGAAAAATTGGAATTAAGTAAACCCTGCAATCCTAAGTCAGCAGTAAGCATGAGAGAACGCACAAAGAAGAGAGTGAAAGTTTTAAAAATACTGACATTGAAAAATAAAAATAAAAAATAAATACATTATTTATATTTTCATCTACATATACTTGCAATGGCGTCCAAAATCTATGATGCCAGCAGGTCAGCAATGGCAACTCTCTTTTGCCATTATGATTCAGCGTTTTGTCTATGTCAACTGTGACTCTAAGGTCCACGTCGGCAACAAGCCTGCCCCGCGACACGTGCATGTGTGGGTTTATTGAAAAATTATATTATACAATAGTAATTTCATACAGGATGATTTACATTAAATGATAAATTAATTATGAAATAATAATTAAATTATAATGAATTATATAAAATTTAATTTAATTTATGTGTTAAAAATAATTTTTTTTAAATGATAACTATCATTTTATATTTAATTATTATTTTATAATTAATTTATCATTTCATAGAAGCGGTGACATGAAATCACAGCTGTACTGTATAATCGCTGGAGTTTGTGAGATGTGTGAGCAAGCATCGGCCCATGTAACCTAAAAGGTTGACGTTGGAGCTCTCTGCATCACCTGCAACTGTAAATTTCACTATCCATGAGCTCGCAGACAAGAACAAGTTCCTGTGATGTTGTTCTACGAGTCGCTTGTCTCAACTCCTGCTTTTAAGCCTAATGATGTGGATGGAGATGTCGTTGTTAGTAGAAGTAAGGAAACGCAGCCTTGTGGCTTCTTCCAAATCCTCTTAACTTGAAGGTGATAGAGAGTCCAAATAATGGCGTGGCATTTTCTGGTTCAATGGCTTTTAAAATTTGTGCACAAGTTGGAACAGATGGTCGTTGAAAAAGGAGAGAGTGGAAAGAATAAGAGATGGAAAAGAGTGGAAAGAATAAGGAATGGGCCTTCAAGCTTTTGTTTGTTTCTCCAGAAAATTAGAAGGAGAAGATAAAAGAAAAGTGGGGTGAACTCAATAAAAACGACATAGTTTTTGCCTAGAGGGAGCATAGAAATAACTAGAAGAGAGAGAAAGAGTTTATTGCATGAGAAAATTAAAAAAAAAAATCCACAATACATGTGTAAGACAAGCTTTGCTCAACTTGTCACGACCCAACCTATGGGCCGGACCGGCACTAGGACCTGGGCCAGCCTAAAGCCCCCGAGGCCCGTAGTAAGCCTAACTATTCATTAACCCAACTCTAAGGCCCATTTGGGCCCAATATCAAGAAAACAAACGGACAGAGTCCGGCCATAAAATGGACTTACCAACGGGGAGTTTTCGACTCACCCGACCTGTAAACACAATATATAATCAATTGGGGAGCTCAGCTCACCCTCCACATACTCATCAACATAAAAATAAATGGGAGCTCAGCTCCCTCATCCAATCCATCAAACATGCATAGCATATTAAGCTTACAGGTCCCAAAATAATAATTTAGTTTACAGACCCAAATCAAGTAACATTTCTAACACATGCGGAAATTCTAAGATTTAACAAGTTTATACAAACAGTAATAATTGACCTGCGAGGGAGAAAAACAGGTTAACCAAAATAAAATCCTCCTGTAGCCTGAAAAAATATTGAACAGGAGTGAGCGTTCGACTCAGAGAGTAAAATATCAATTTTAACCATAATCTCTATAACTATCTAGAACTAATGCACCCTGTAGAGTGAAATGCAACATTAACAACATTTTCACATCATAACATCAAAAAGGTAATTTGGAGCACTCACATACCCTGTAATATCAATCATAACATATGGGAGCTGATCCCCTATACAGCTCTCTTAAATCCAACCTGGTGCCAGCGAATTACTCAAGCTCGGACTTCCACTTAATAACCAAATCGAGGGTCCCAGCGAATTACTCAAGCCGTGACTACCCCTCGAAGGATCGGGTCCCAGCGAATTACTCAAGCCGTGACTACCCCGTCCTTTCCATAGTCCACACCACATCACACGCACGCCAACGCACGCACTCTGCTCCAAATTACCACAACAACATCCATGGCACATCAACAGTTATGAATGCAATATAAATCGTGCCTAGAGTTTAACTACATAAATATATGCATATAAGTGATGCATGGGCATGCTTGAACATATAATAATATCGAAATTACAATTAAAATTAATATTCTACTCACAGACTTGACGATGGTCACTGAGGCGGCTGGGCGGAGGAAAAAGGCTGTCCCGGTTCACCTGACAATTTTATTACAATCATTTAATAAATTTGACTCAATACAAACAAAGAAAAAGACCAATACGTCCTAAGTCGTGCCGAAAATCCGGCAGAGTCTCCCCTATACCTAGGACCTACCCAACCTGAAAAAGGGCTCAAAATACACTTCTATACTCACAATCCATATATCCACAACTCAATCACATCACACAGCCCCTCCTGGGCCCATCAAATCAATCATCCATCACAATATGTAAAATTTCAATTTAGTCCCTATAATTGACCATTTTTGCAAAAACTGCCCAAATCAGCTCTAAAAATTCTAAAACTTTGCCTCATGTCCTTAGCAATATTACTAAGCTATTGCAAAAAGAATCATAATTTTCTAAGCTACCACGAATATTTTACGGATTTTTAATCCTATTTAAGCACTAGAAAATTACGAAAAAACAAGGTTCGGGTTTACCTTTGCCGATTCCGACTTCGGGAACGCGCTCGGGACGTCTGACAATGGGGGGCTAGCCAAAACCTCGGTCCAATTCGAGACTTTTCCAAGAACGGTCCGTTCGCCCAAATTTGCAAACTCAGTCAATCGAATTTCCGCGAATCGAGGATACCTACACGAAGCCCATAACACGGGGGTTAGTACATAAATTTTTCAGAATTTTCTAAGCTCATTAAATGCTCGTAAAAATATTGCGAAGTTCCGTGGGACCCACCGAAAAACGGTGTCGGAAAAATTCGAAATTTATGTCGTTGCGAAGCTCCCGACGAATGGAGCGTGCTGGTGGCCTCGGTTTTCTCGTGGGATTCACGGTTTTCGAGAAATCTAGCCCAAAAGTCGAAATTGGCTAAAATCTTCCCGAGCAAAAATCGGACAATCCGCTCGATGGATTTCGGCGTTCTTGGTGTCTATGGAAAGCTCTCGCCGAGTAGATGATTTTGGACACAAGACCCGATCCAATTGGTGGCCGGATCGGCCGGATTTAGTCGGGGAAGTCGAAGCGGCGCCACAGGGAGCGCGCTGCGTTTTCCACCGTTTGGGCAAATGGCCTACCGAGGGTGGGCGACACACGGCCTACGGGGTCAAGGCAGTGGTGGTGGCCGGGGTGGGGAGGAGAGAGAAACGAGAGAGAAAAGGGAGAGGGAAGACGCGCGCGGGGAACAAAAAGGGAAGAAGGAAAAAGGCCGGTCCGATTCGACCGGTCCGATCCGGTCCGGTTCGATTCGGCCTGTTCGATTCAGAATACAAAATTTTGAATTTTTACTCTGCCTCGGGACCGAAAACGAGGTCCAAAAATTCCGAAAAAAATTTCAGAAAACTCAGAAAAATACGTAGACTCCAAATATATTTTTAGTTTTGCCACGTGGTCTTTAAATAAATTTTTAAAAATCATTAAAGTTTATATTTTCGAAAAATCGAACCCGATTTTTAAAATCCAAAAAATCTCAAAAAAATTCCTAAAATTTAAATAAAATTAAAATACCAAAAATGCTCATAAAATTTAAAATTTTGGGGTGTTACATTCTTCCCCCCTTACAGAAAATTCGTCCTCGAATTTTACACAAGGCAGAATAAAGCACATGATTACACATTGAACAAGTAAGGGTACTTGCTACGCATGTCCCGCTCTGACTCCCAGGTGCACTCTTCCACTGACTGACTCCTCCACAAAACCTTAACCATAAGGATCTGCTTTGATCTCAGCTGTCTCACTTGGTAGTCCACTATGGCTACAGGCTGCTCCTCAAATGTCAAGTTCTCTTTTAGCTCTATCACATCCGGCTGCAGTACATGAGAAGGATCTGGAATGTATTTCCTGAGCATGGAGATGTGAAACACGGGATGAACGTGAGAAAGGTTGGGTGGTAGCTCCAACCGGTAGGCAACTGCCCCAACTCTATCAGTAACCTCAAAAGGTCCAATATACCGAGGTGCCAACTTGCCCTTCTTTCCAAATCTCATGACTCCCTTCATTGGAGAAACCTTCAGAAATACATAGTCGCCCACTGCAAACTCCACATCCCTTCGTCTGGGGTCTGCATAACTCTTCTGCCTATTGAAAGTTGTTTTGATCATTCCTCGATTAAGGAACCATCTCTGAAGTGTACTGCACCAGGTCTACATCATGCACCTTCGCTTCCCCCATTTCTGTCCAACACAGAGGAGACCTACACTTTCTTCCATATAATGCCTCATAGGGTGCCATCCCTATGCTGGAGTGGTAACTGTTGTTGTAGGCAAACTCCACCAAAGCTAGCTGCTCATCCCATTGACCTCCAAAATCCAAGACACTCATGCGAAGCATGTCTTCCAGTGTTTGGATTGTCCTTTCAATCGTCCGTCTGTCGAGGGTGGAAAGCCGCATCGAAGTTCAATCTGTGTGCCAAGTGCCTCTGCAACTTTCTCCAAAACCGAGAAGTGAATCGGGGCCCTCTCCGGATATTATGGAAGCTGGAACTCCATGCAATCTGACTATTTCTCGAATGTAGAGCCGGGCATACTGTGCCACAGAGTATGTAGTCTTTACAGGTAAGAAGTGAGCTGATTTGGTTAAGCGGTCTACAATTACCCATATCGAATCATATCCTCGCGTGGTACGAGGCAACCCAGTCACAAAATCTATAGTAATCATTTCCCACTTCCATTCTGGGATAGGGAGCTCTTGCAGCTTCCCTGATGGTCTCTGGTGTTCAAACTTCACCTTCTGACAAGTCAAGCACTTGGACACAAAGTCTGCTATGTCTCTCTTCATGCCATTCCACCAGTAGCTATCTTTCACATCATGGTACATCTTGGTGGAACTCAGGTGACACCAGCACGGTGTGTAGTGTGCCTCTCGCATGATTTCATTCCTGAGGTTGTCTACATCGGGCACACATATCCTAGAACCTTGTACTAGGGCGCCATCATTGGCAAATCCAAACTCACCACCTTCACCTTGCTGTACTCTTTCTATGATCTTCATCAATTGTTGGTCTCTGTGCTGGGAAACTCTAACTCTGTCCCTCAAGTCTGGCCTCACCAAAAGTGAGCCAACAATACCCTCATCTGAAAGATCTAGGATTAAACCTTGATCCATCAACTCCTGTACCTCCTGTCTCAATGGTCTCTTCTCTACTGAAATGTGCGCCAAATTGCCAGAAGATTTTCTGCTCAAGGCATCTGCCACA
Organism: Hevea brasiliensis; assembly: GCF_030052815.1. Classification (NCBI taxonomy): domain Eukaryota; kingdom Viridiplantae; phylum Streptophyta; class Magnoliopsida; order Malpighiales; family Euphorbiaceae; genus Hevea; species Hevea brasiliensis. The sequence continues at coordinate 8,260,225 of NW_026614585.1, forward strand.
ACATTGGCCTTTCCGTGGTGGTACCGATGGTGCAATCATAGTCTTTCAGAAGCTCCATCCATCTCCTCTGTCTCAAGTTTAAATCCCTCTGCTGGAAGATGTACTTCAAACTTTTGTGGTCGGTGTATATCTCGCACACTTCACCATACAGGTAGTGTCTCCAGATTTTAAGTGCAAAGACTACAGCCGCCATTTCCAAATCATGGGTGGGGTAGTTCTGCTCATGCCTCTTAAACTGCCTAGAATCATAAGCCACTACTTTTCCATTCTGCATCAAAACACACCCTAGGCCAACTCTGGAGGCGTCACAATACACGGTGTATCCTTCACCACTCACAGGTAGTGTCAACACAGGGGCAGTGGTTAGACACTCCTTAAGCTTCTGGAAACTCACCTCACAGTCATCTGTCCAAATGAATGGAACATTCTTCCTGGTCAACTTAGTTAGGGGAGCCGCTATCCTGGAGAAATCTTGTACAAAACGCCTATAGTAGCCAGCTAAACCCAGAAAACTTCGCACCTCAGTGACTGTTGTAGGCCTAAGCCAATCAGTTACAGCTTCAATTTTCTTGGGATCCACTTGAATGCCGTCACTAGAAACCACGTGTCCCAAGAATGAGATGCTTTCTAGCCAAAATTCACATTTTGAAAATTTGGCATATAGCTGGTGCTCCCTCAACGTCTGCAACACCATCCTCAAGTGCCACACGTGTTCTTCCTCGGTCCGAGAGTATACCAGAATGTCATCTATGAATACGATGACAAAACGGTCCAAAAATGGCTTGAACACCCTGTTCATCAAGTCCATGAAGGCTGTTGGTGCATTAGTGAGTCCAAAAGACATCACCAAGAACTCATAATGACCATATCTTGTCCTGAAAGCCGTTTTGGACACGTCCTCATTCCTGATTCTCAACTGATGGTAGCCTGATCGCAGGTCTATCTTGGAAAAGAATCTAGCTCCTTGGAGCTGATCAAACAGATCATCGATCCGAGGAAGTGGATACTTGTTCTTCATCATCACCTTGTTCACCGCCTGTAGTCAATGCACAACCTCAATGACCCATCCTTCTTTCTCACAAATAGAACAGGAGCACCCCAGGGTGAAGTGCTCGGACGTATGAAACCCTTGTCCAAAAGCTCCTGTAGTTGCTCCTTCAGCTCTTTCAATTCTGCTGGTGCCATCCTGTAAGGTGGCATGGATATGGGGTTTGTACCCGGCACAACATCAATACAAAACTCTATTTCCCTTCCTGGTGGCAACCCTGGAAGCTCCTCTGGGAAGACATCCATAAATTCTCTGACAACAGGAACATTTCCCATGCTAACACCTTCTACAGATGTATCTCTCACCAATGCCAAATACCCTTGGCATCCACGCCTCAACATTTTTCTAGCACTAATTGCTGACACCAAATTATATGGAGCCACGCTCCTGTCACCATCAAAGCTAAACTCTTCCACACCAGGTATGTGGAAATACACCTTTTTGTTCCTGCAGTCTAAAGTGGCATAGTGAGTTGCCAACCAATCCATCCCCAAGATTACATCGAAATCCATTACTGGTAGAGGAACCAAGTCTGCTGGGAGGATCTTTCCATCCACTACTACTAGGCTACCCGGAAAAACCATATCTACATCTATGTTGTCACTAAGTGGGGTAGCTACCGACAAAGGGCATTCTAAGGTTGTAGGGTTTCTACCCAACCTCATGGCAAACACAGGGGAGACAAATGAGTGCGTAGCACCCGGATCTATCAAAACACAAGCCTCATAAGAATGCACGGAAGAATACCTGCCACAACTGCATTTGAAGCTTGAGCATCCTGGTGGGTCAGGGTGAAAACTCGAGCTTGACCCCTACCCTGAGTGGCAGAACCCTGATACTGACTTCTACCTCCTGATCTGCCTCCAAATCCACGTCCCCCTTGTCCTCGGCCTGTTACATCGAATCGATCGCCGCCATGTTGGAAGTACCCGGATACAACTGGCGAGGAACATTTGCAACAGAACCCTGTGACCCCATCTGTGGCTCGCTGAACATGGGGCATTCCCTAGCAAAGTGACCTGGTTGGCCACACCTGAAGCATACTCCTGATCCCATCAAACAAGGTCTTGAATGTCCTCTTCCACACTGTGCACAAGGTGCAAAGGAGGATCTGAACTGCACCAATCGCCAGATTCGAATCGTGACCACCGCCGATCCGCACTGGTCTGAATCCTCGTGGTCTATGTCTAAAACCACTTCTCTTGCTCCTACCCTTTCCTCTGTAATTACCCTGGCCACCACTGTCCGGAGTACCCATGGAAGGGACACCTGAGGAACCCTCTGCTTTGTTTTTCTTTGCTCTCCCACTGTCATCCACAGCATAGCTAATCTCAATCTGTCTGGCTCGATCAACCACCACATCAAAAGACTGATCAAACATCATGGCCAGGTTTGCATACCTCCTGTCAAGCCCCTTTAGGAACCTCTTCACCTTCATAGTTTCTGTAGCTACTGCTGTAGGGGCATATCTGCTCAATTCTAGAAATTCTGTAGCATATTCATCTACAGACCTGCCATTCTGTCTTAAGGCCTCAAAGGCCCACTGCTTCTGATCTCTGAAGCTTTCTGGCACAAACCGATTGATAAAAAGTTCCACAAACTGAGCCCATGTCAATCCCTCCATCCGGGTTAACTCTTAGTCATTCATCCTTTTTCTAGTCATAGGCCCCATTACATGCTGCACACACTCTATCAATCTTCTATCACCAATCGTAATTCTATTCTGCCGTCATGCGAGAATCCGTAAACCGATATGCATCGTCGACACATCATAAGTACCGTGCACCAACTTCTTAAAATTTATAACTGCTTGTAAGGTTCCCCTCTTGGTGCGGTGGGCCGGCTTCTTGTGGAGGGTGGACCATATACTGCGCCATCATGTCGATGGTTCTCTGCAGACCAGCTAGAGTAGCTGCCATGGGGTCCATGGGACCCTGTGCCATGAAAGACTATTCCTGAACTGTGGGTAGCTGCTCTTCTACTTGAGCAGCTCTAGGCCTCCTACCCCGCCTCCTCGGGGCAGGCGCCTCATCCTGTGCCGACACCTCGTCAGGCACATCCGTTCTCGTGCAGCGCGGCTCTCCGCTTCTACGCATTTTCCGAAATTCAACAAAGATTAGCCTACAAAATTCAAAATCGCACATTGCATGACTCTATAGACTCACATTTACACACAATATATGAAGGTAAACTAGAGGCAAAGACGACAATGCAAGACGAATATGGACCCTATTTTTCCGCATGTGACTCCTATTAGACTTTTCCCCAACACTTTAGATAATTTTTCCCTATGAATCTGGAGCCTAAGCTCTGATACCACATTTGTCACGACCCAACCTATGGGCCGGACCGGCACTAGGACCTGGGCCAGCCTAAAGCCCACGAGCCCCCTAGAAAGCCTAACTGTGCATCAACCCAACTCTCAGGCCCCTTTGGGCCCAATATCAATAAAACAAACGGACAGAGTCCGCCAATAAAATGTACTTACCAACGGGAGTTTTCGACTCACCCGACTGTAAACACAATATATAGTCAATTGGGAGCTCACCACCCTCCACATACTCATCAACATAAAAATAAATGGGAGCTCAGCTCCCTCATCCAATCCATCAAACATGCATAGCATATTAAGCTTACAGGTCCCAAAATAATAATTTAGTTTACAGACCCAAATCAAATAACATTTCTAACACATGCGGAAATTCTAAGATTTAACAAGTTTATACAAACAGTAATAATTGACCTGCGAGGGAGAAAAGCAAGTTAACTAAAATAAAATCCTCCTGTAGCCTGAAAAAATATTGAACAGGAGTGAGCGTTCGACTCAGAGAGTAAAATATCAATTTTAACCATAATCTCTATAACTATCTAGAACTAATGCACCCTGTAGAGTGAAATGCAACATTAACAACATTTTCACATCATAACATCAAAAAGGTAATTTGGAGCACTCACATACCCTGTAATATCAATCATAACATATGGGAGCTGATCCCCTATACAGCTCTCTTAAATCCAACCTGGTGCCAGCGAATTACTCAAGCTCGGACTTCCACTTAATAACCAAATCGAGGGTCCCAGCGAATTACTCAAGCCGTGACTACCCCTCGAAGGATCGGGTCCCAATAATTACTCAAGCCGTGACTACCCCGTCCTTTCCATAGTCCACACCACATCACACGCACGCCAACGCACGCACTCTGCTCCAAATTACCACAACAACATCCATGGCACATCAACAGTTATGAATGCAACATAAATCGTGCCTAGAGTTTAACTACATAAATATATGCATATAAGTGATGCATGGGCATGCTTGAACATATAATAATATCGAAATTACAATTAAAATTAATATTCTACTCACAGACTTGACGATGGTCACTGAGGCGGCTGGACGGAGGAAGAAGGCTGTCCCGGCTCACCTGACAATTTTATTACAATCATTTAATAAATTTGACTCAATACAAACAAAGAAAAAGACCAATACGTTCTAAGTCGTGCCGAAAATCCGGCAGAGTCTCCCCTATACCTAGGACTTACCCAACCTGAAAAAGGGCTCAAAATACACTTCTATACTCACAATCCATATATCCACAACTCAATCACATCACATAGCCCCTCCTGGGCCCATCAAATCAATCATCCATCACAATATGTAAAATTTCAATTTAGTCCCTATAATTGACCATTTTTGCAAAAACTGCCCAAATCAGCTCTAAAAATTCTAAAACTTTGCCCCGCTGTCCTTAGCAATATTACTAAGCTATTGCAAAAAGAATCATAATTTTCTAAGCTACCACGAATATTTAATCCTATTTAAGCACTAGAAAATTACGAAAAAACAAGGTTCGGGTTTACCTTTGCCGATTCCGACTTCGGGAACGCGCTCGGGACGTCTGACAATGGGGGGCTAGCCAAAACCTCGGTCCAATTCGGAGACTTTTCCAGTAACGGGTCTGTCTGGCCCGAAATTTGCAGACCCGGTCAACTGTCGAATTTCCGCGAATCGAGGATACCTACACGAAGCCCATAACACGGGGGTTAGTACATAAATTTTTCAGAATTTTCTAAGCTCATTAAATGCTCGTAAAAACACTACGAAGTTCCGTGGGACCCACCGAAAAACGGTGTCGGAAAAATTTGAAATTTATGTCGTTGCGAAGCTCTCGACGAATGGAGCGTGCTGGTGGCCTCGGTTTTCTCGTGGGATTCACGGTTTTCGAGAAATCTAGCCCAAAAGTCGAAATGGGCTAAAATCTTCCCGAGCAAAAATCGGACAATCCGCTCGATGGATTTCGGCGTTCTTGGTGTCTATGGAAAGCTCTCGCCGAGTAGATGATTTTGGATACAAGACCCGGTCCAATTGGTGGCCGGATCGGCCGGATTTGGCCGAGGAAGTCGAAGCGGCGCGCAGGGGGCGTTGCGCTTTTTCCGCCGTTGGGTGGCGGCCTACCGAGGGTCAAGGCGGCGTGGCCTACCGGGGTCAAGGTGTGGTCGCTACGGGGTGGGAAGGAGAGAGAAACGAGAGAGAAAAGGGGGAGGGACGACGCGCGCGGGGAAGAAAAAGGGAAGAAGGAAAAAGGCCGGTCCGATCCGGTCCGGTTCGATTCAGAATACAAAATTTTGAATTTTTACTCTGCCTCGGGACCGAAAACGAGGTCCAAAAATTCCGAAAAAAATTTCAGAAAACTCAGAAAAATACGTAGACTCCAAATATATTTTTAGTTTTGCCACGTGGTCTTTAAATAAATTTTTAAAAATCATTAAAGTTTATATTTTCGGAAAATCGAACCTGATTTTTAAAATCCGAAAAATCTCAAAAAAATTCCTAAAATTTAAATAAAATTAAAATACCAAAAATGCTCATAAAATTTAAAATTTTGGGGTGTTACACAACTCATCCACGTCAGCTTCAATTTTGACATGTGAGAGATATACAAGAATAATTATATATTACAATGATGATTACATGTAAGATATTCTACATGGAATGATAAACAAATAAAAATTAAACATGTATAAATAAGTGAATCCTACAAAATTATAATATTCATAATTATCAAGCAGTTTTTACTTTTTTAAAAATTTAACAACTGAAATTATTTACATTTCTAGCTCTTATTAGCTTGTTATTTTATGTAAACTACTTAAATGGAATCACCACTTTATAATAAAATTTCTCATATAACACACTCTTTGAGCATTTAGTTGTAAGATTCACTTAAATCTAATTTTTCAAAGATAAGGTATGAGATGGGACGATTTGAAAGTTGGGACGCTAAAAGGCTTTTTAGTAAATTTTATGTATTCAGTCTATATTTAATATCATTGGCAATTCACGTTCACTAAGAGGGATAATTTTGTTTGAGCTATTTTACAAGGGAAAGCAACTTCAGATCCTAATAGAATTGAAATTTTAAATTACCATGTAAAATAGAAATTTATTAGGAGTAGTCTTGCATTTAGTAAAGGATTTCAATAAAGATTGTGATTCTTCTTATATAAATATGGTACTGTGGCCTGGAGGTATGCAAAATTTTCCGATTTCGGTGATTGCTCGTCTCAGTTATACCAGTTGTCAGTATGCATATTATATCCAAGTACCATGTTTTATTAACAAATTGGTGTAAATTATTTATTTTTGTACATGATGATCACCAATTAACATGCTTACAAGACAAAACACAAGTAGAAAAAACAAAAGTAACTACTTAAATTGGAACTAAGATACATATGCTATAGTAGGAGAGTGAACCCAAACAAGATGACCTGCAGGCAGGAAATGGCAAAAAGGAGAGCCAGGCTTGACAGGAAGCAAGCGAAAAGCAATAAGATCAGGGCCCATCCGTGAAGTGTCCATATGGCAAACAGCAATCGCTTCCACTTGATCTCCATTTTCACCAGCTAGAGATATCTTGAATACCTTTGCAAGTTGATCATCAAAATGGCAATAGAAAGAACGATACATAGGATGACAAAATACCTTACCAGAACCTCCAATCTCCTGCAGATTTTCTGTGATAATATAGTCTTGTAATAAGGCAGTTGATAATGAAGGGTAGTGGGTGGTTTCAATCACTTTAAATCCCCCCTCCGATTTGAAAGCCAAACGAATGTAATCAAGCATTGATTTCAGGGACGTAGAGCAAAATGTTGTCAGGTCTTGATCATCAGTAGGTGTAAGTTTGCATACTTGCTGTGGATTTTTCTGAGTGGAAGAATCAGCAATTTTTTTGGCCATGAAAGGAGGGAAAGTAGAAGAGTAATCATCAATGGGGAAGTAGATGGGCATGATCTTTCCACGATATAAACTGTTTAGAGTGAACAGACCTAAATATGAAGCCTCTATATAATCAATCACGAAATTTTCACATTTTGATACTGTCTTCGCTGATGAATCTTCTGTTGATCCTGGCGGATGGCGCCATGCAGGTATTTTTCCTATAATTTCATTCAAAAACTTGTAATATAATTGGAGAGAATTGTTCTTTATCACTTCATTCGTATTTCTTTGGATCTGGGAAAGGAATTTCTGATGGGAAAATTTCTCCATATTCATTCTCGTTGTCTGTAAAGAATAAGCTTCTGAAAATTTCTTTTTCTCCAATTCTTGATCAGTAATTTCATCCCTGCTGCCATGCGCGCACTGCATACAGTACATACAAGTAAATTGATTAATTAATTAATTAATCAAATATATATATATATATATATATATACAGAAATTAATGTTCAAGAATCATTGGAAAATCTCTTAATTGAAAATAAAATTACCATGAAAAACAAAAGGTTAAAGAAAAGGATGCAATATGCGAACCGTTGAACCATCTTTCTCCGTGGCTCGTCTATATCTTTGTCGACTTGAAAATCTGGTTTGTTCATCCAGCCTTAAATAAGCATGGAAAAAAGCTTTATTCAGCTATAATTATCAATTTGTGGGACCTGCACATAATTATTGATAAGCAAGTGGGATATTTTAATTCATAAAAATCATTCAATATCTAAAATATTTAAAATAATAATACAAAAATAAAACTCTATATCAACCACTAATTATAGAAAGTGTAGCCTCTCTCCAATTTAGCTCCCTTTCTAAATTCTCTCCCTATTCTCTTCTTTTACTTTGAATTCTTTGGGATGGTTACCCATAAGTATTTTTATTAGTATTTGTCCCTTCACTTTTTCCTTTTTGTATTTTTTTTATATATTTATTTTATATTTTTTTCAATAATCTCCAGATTTTTTTAACAAATCTATATTTATCCTTAGATTATTTGAATTTTGTCTCCTCTTTTGAAAGAATTTGTAGTCTTCTCTTTTGTTAGGATTTGATATTTCTTTCATTGCGAGAATGTGTTGTTTCCCATGTTGTGAGGATTTTTTTTTATATATATCATAGAGTTGATGAGTGTATTATTATTTGGATAGGAATGCAATAATAACAAATATATATATTTCTTCTTCATAAGAATATTAAAAGTGTGATGATTTTTAGATTGAATTCGTAGAAAGAACGTGCAATTGAATAAATAGATTACCATCAAGCAAAGCGTACTTCCCATTAAATAGCTAATTTAAATGCTCTTTCAACATAATTAAGTCCTTCAAATCTAGATAATTGCTTTTATATTTTGTATAAATTATTTATTTTAAATTTTCTTATATAAAATTGTAGTAGTATAGAATTTTGTACTTTAAAATTGTATTATGTATTCATTTAATAAAAGCTATATTTAGCTTGGTTCCAAAATCATATATGGCATGATTATCTCTTTGCAATTTTTTTGGCAATTTTTTAAGGCTTATTGGCCGAAAAAATTCAAACTTTTGCGGTACTTATTTACTTTATTCAAATATTTTAATTTTGGACTATTAAACCTAAAATGGGGATTTTGTCTCTTGTCATTTGGATATCAGATGGTTTGACATGTTATAATTTTTATTTATCTTTTAATGTGATTTATCTCTCTCTACTTTCCTATTATCAACAGCCGTGTAAAGAGCAGGAAAAAACATGATAATGACATTTCAACCAAAACTAATCAATTTGTGTTTGCTTTAAACTAAGCCATGGAGGATTTAGGACCTTTTCCTTTGAGATTAGCCAACACTGAGAATAGTCATGGAATATGGTGTTGGCATTTCAATAGTTAACCATGCTCAGTGATCCTCAGAGCTTCCATTCTTGTCCAAGGGGGGGAAGGGAAGGAGTAGAAGTGACAAAAGCAGAGAGTAGTCAGACCCGTTAGGCGAACCATTTTTTCCCATGTTAATCTTAAGCTTCACTAATAGAATGGAACATGATGCTTTCTTCTTGCACACCGATCATGCGAAAACGCATACCATTCCGTGAAACCAATGGCTTGACTATAGTTATCCTGAAGCAGAAATAATAAAAAGAGAGGAAAACCAATAATTTACAAGCTACTCTTAAAAGAACAGAATCGAAATATAAGGGTAAATTGCACCAACTATCAACCATCTCTTAATTTATATGGTTATTTTGTTTTAATCATCCAACTTCGATTTATTAAAATAAAATCTCTTAACTTAAAGTTTTTTCTTTTAAAAGAGTTCTTTTTTTTTCTTATTTTTATGATTAAAGTTATCAATAATTATTATCAGTAAAATTATTTTATTTTAAATAACTTTATCAATAAAATTATTAACTATATATGTTATTTATTATTAATTAAAGTTAATTTGTAACAATATGGAAAAAATAATAATAATATAATAATAAATTTTAAATTTGAAAATAATATTTTATTAATAAATGATATTTTATCAATATTTTAATTTTTATATAAAAAATAAAAATAATAAATTATAAATTTATTTTGATTAAATATTAATTTAATATTAATTAAAAAAATAAAATAAATCTAAGAATTGCTATTGTAAATTAAATAAACTTTTTCCTAAAATAAAATCAAAATTAAAAAATTTTATTTTAATACATTAAAAGTAAATAATTAAAATAAAATAACTACTTAAATTAAGAGACACTCAGTACAACTTATCCCAAAACACAAATATAATTAGTGATATAAGATAACACGTAAATCCACCAATATTCTTTGTTTTCACTAAAACTTTCTTTTTTTACACCAAAGGACCATCGATATTCTGCAAAGGCCTTGGAGGTGTAAAAGAGAGACAACTCGCATTACAAAATTTAAAAATTGTTACATGTTAAGTCACCAATCATCCTAATTAGCAAAAGTTAAAATCTCAATTTTAATTTTGATAATTGAGTAAACTTTTTTTTATTATAAAAATTTTGATTTAATTATTCAAAATTAAAATATTTAAATAAAATGAATCATCAATGTAAATATTAAATTATTTTGGCTAACAAGCTTTTTTTAATGATATTGTATCTTTCTAAATAATTTTCGTTACAATTGATCTCCACATATTAACTAATAATAAAATTTATTTATAGTATATAATAATAATTAAAAATATATTACTTACTTAACAGATATGAAAAATGCTTAACACTCTTAAAATATTACGATACTCATTTACAGTGTAATTCTTTCATTACACTAACTTTGTGGTTTTAACAAATTGATATTTACAGTGTTATCTCGGTCCTGTCCTGTCCGTAGTGTTGAATTGGCTTAACCAATTCATTGCATGGAATATTATTGAAATATTATTAATTATACTATAAGATTTTTGTCGGACTAGTTGCTTGCTGCATGCCACTGAATTCATTGCATCAATACGGGATCTTGTTTGAGAAATGAGCATCATCAATAATTATATACAATATAAATAGACTCCCTAGCTAGACGCTTTCAAACAAAAGCTCACATAAATTATAAGGAAAAAAAAAAACCTTAATAAAATGAAGACAAATACGAATCACAAAAGTAAAAGAATTGATTTGGAAATTAAAAAATTAATTCAAATTTTCTATAATTATATTATTTTTTATTTTTTAAAATAAAATTTTTTATTTAAAAATTAAAATTTTTATAAGAATTTAATTTAATTAATTATTTTTTTATAATTTTTATGTTTGAATTGAAAAAAAAATTCAATTCAATTGAATAATAACAAAATTTCAAATTTAAATAAAAAATTGCATCTATTGGGAGAAAGAAATGAAAACAAGAAGATAAGATTATCCGCTTTATTGGATCCATCAGATTGATGAGGAAGGAGCTTATGGTCGGGGAAATAGTCTAAAAAACACCAAAGAAAATATATAACTGTTTTGAGGAATAGAAATAAAAAAGAGAGGCGGCTAATTTAAAAAAAAAAAAAAAAGGAGGCGGCTAGCTGCCTCGAAAAAATTGTCCGTAGGACCAGGGCTAGTTAATTATTGATGGCCGATCCCAAATAATTGAGATATTTTTTAAGGGGTCAATTTATTATATTATCGTGTGGCTTGGACGAGATGAATGAGTAACAGCTACTAATTTTTAATACAAGGCAGAAAATAAAAATACAATTCACATATGAGAAAAAAAAAAAAAAATCGATTTGGGACACTAGAGTGTTTACAAAAAAGAGAAATGTTCATGGGCACGAGTAAAATCTTTTTTATTTAAAAAAAAAGTAAAAACATTTTTATTTAAAAAAAATAATTAATAAATTTTAATTTAATAATATTAGATTATAAATATTCTCCCTCTTTTGCATTCTTCCTTTTGTGAACTCTTTGGGTGGCTATTGCTATTTTCATCAGTAATTATTTTTTTTTCTCTTTTTTTATTTATTTTTTTAATAATTTTTAAATTTATATTATTTTAAAATAAATATATATTTATCTTTAATTTATTTTTATTGATATATCTGAGTTTTGTATTCTCATTTAAAAGGATTTGTTATCTCATTTTCAGTAAAGATTTGATATTTCCTTATTTACGATAATTTATTATTTCCTCTATTTTAAGGATTTATTTTTTTTTATTTTTCTATCACTGAATTGTTAGACATTTTGCTTTGTTATTTAGATAAGAATGTAATGATAAAAAATAAAAATTTTCTTTTCATGAATATATTAATATTTAATAGTTTTCAGACTAGGTTTGTAGAAAAATTGTGGAGTCAAATAATGGTCTATTACCACTAAGTCAAGCGTGATTCTTACTAAATGTCTATGTCTATATCAAATGCTCTATCAATATAATCAGTTTTTTCAAATCAAGATAATTACCATTATATTTTGTATAAGTAGTTTATCTTAAATTTTCAAGAAATTACTATTTAATTCATATATTTTAATAAATTTAACTATTTGCACTTTGTTCATGTATTTTAAAAAATATACAATTTAATCCTTGTATTTATTGACGATAAACTGTTTAGTCATTTCGCTAATTTTTTCATTAGTCATTAGATTTTAATACTAGTCAAACTACTATTTAGTCCCTTTATTTTAATAAATCTAATTAATTGATTCCCATATTTTAAAACACAATATATAGTATCTATAATTTGGTTTTATTATCTCTTTAATCTTTCTAGTTATTTTGTCACTTAAACTGTCTTGACCCTATCTCCCTTATTTCTCTCTCATCATATTTCTTTCCCTCTACACTCACATCTTTCTCCTCTCATATTCTCTATATTTTTCATCTTTTAATAAAAAATAGTACAAGTTCTGTAAATAAAAAGGTAATATGTTCCCCTAAATCTCCATGTAATCAAGGCAATAATTCGAGAAAATTGTTTTCTAATAGAGAAAATTCAAAAATGATGCCCAAAAAATTGAATGAAAGTACTTAAATAATTTTTAAAAAATGCATATTCATATTTAGTTTCCATACAACAAAATTTAAATTTTCATCAAGGAATATATTTTTCAAAATCTTGTGTTTTTTAAAATATAAGTACGAACTAATTAGTTTCATTAAAATAGAGAAACTAAATAGTAGTATTTTTTTAAAATATAAAGACTAATTAATTAGTTTCACTAAAATAAAGAGATTAAATAGTAGTTTGACTGGTAATAAAATTTGTTAACTAATGGAAAAATTGATGAAGGACTAAATAATCTAACAGAAGCAAAATATAAAGATTAAATAATATATTTTTCAAAATAATATGACTAAGTAGTTAGTTTTGTTAAAATATAAATATTAAATAGTAAATTTTCCTAAATTTTCTTATGTAAAATTGTAGTATTATGAAATTTTGTATTTCAAATTTCCATTCTGTCTTCATTTAATAAAAGTTTTATTTTTTATTTTCTAAAAAAAAAATCTTAATGGTATTAGTTATTTCCAAATCTATAAAATCTCGAGTTCAAATTTCTGTTGAAATCAATTATGTAACAAAGAAGAAAAAAAAAAGCATAAACTATTACCACCCATTGATTTTTGTTTGTCAACAAAATAAATCTTATTAAAAAGAAGATATTAGGAAAAACTTAATATGGTACGCCCAATCTAAATGTGGTATATTAAATAAAGAAACTTAAGATTATTTTTACTCAAGTTTATTGAATTTTATGAGTTATTTCAATAAAATCATCCGACTTCAATTTCTTTTTAAAATCATTCGACTTTAATTTGAGTATCGTTAAAATCATTGCAACTGAATATTATAGGTCTTCAAGTTAATTTGCGCTAATTTTTACTTACAATTACTCAACTTTAAATTTTTTTCAATACTGCCACTCAACTTCAATTCTTTTTTTTTTTTGTTTAAACTCGAAACCCCTCAACTTCAATATAGAGTAAACCTAAAGTACCTATTAGCTGTAATTGTAGGTTTACAGGTTACCATAAATAAAAAATTCTCTCTCTCTCTCCTCATATCTCTTATAATTTTACCTTTTTTTATTAAAAATTTAACAAATTTAAAATATTTACACTAGCAATAATATAGTTATACTAACCACATCATATAGTATCCATAAACTTAAGAAGGATATAATTTATTAATTAAATTATTTAACATTTTTAATAATTTTTTAAATTTAAATTCTTTACTATTGAATTTGGGTGTATTGAATGTAGTACTATTTATTTATAATTTGAAGGAATAAATTGAAATAATTATATTTTTTACATTATTATAATTTTTTTATGAAATTACATTATTATTATTAATAATTTGATAATGAATATTTAAGAATATTGAATTTTAAATTAATAAAAGATATTTGTAGGTTTAATATTAGTTTATTAATCATATAATAAAGATTTTAATTAAATTTATTTTATTATTTAATTTTGAGTTAGTTGATATATTTGAAATTTAATATTAGTATTTTATAAAAAAAATAATTTGAAAATCGCGTGACAACCCCTTCTACCTTTCCCAAGACTGTAATTTTTTTTTTTATATTTAATTTTCAAAACACATTCACTCAACTTTAGAGCACTTTTCAAAATAATTTTTATTTATTTATAATAATATAATAATAATAGTATTAAATTTCAAATATCTCAACTAATGTCAAATAAAATAATAAAATAATATACTTAAAATCTTTATTAAATAAATAAAAAAAATTTAAACTAAAAATATCTTGTATCTTAGATGATGAAAATATAATTGTTTAAATTAATTTCTTCAAATTTCAAATAAATAATATACACTAAACGCACCAAATTCAATAATAAAATTTAAATTTAAAACTTTTAAAATAAATGTAAAAATATATTAAAAATTTTTAAATAATTAAATTAATAAATGATATATTTCTTAAATTTTTGAGTTATTAGGTAATGTGATTATTGTAAATATATTGTTAATGTAAATATTTAAAATTTATTAAATTTTTATTAGAAAAGGTGAAATTAGGATTGATGTGAGAAGTGAAATAATTTTTTACTAAGGTCTATGTGCTCATAAATATTCTTATTGATAGATTTTAAGTTTTTGCTTCCTTATTAGTGACGGTTTATTTTCTTTTATGTCCATTTTTACAAAGTTGTTTCTCTTAGTTTAAGATTGGTTTTATTTCCTTTTATGGAGTGTTTGGTCATGCTATTTTATTATTTGGATAAGAGTGCATTATGTGGTGTAAATTTTTTCTTTAGTATAGGCTAAAATATAGATCGAACTTATATAAAGACTATAAAGTGATAATCATAAATAGCTACCAAGTGAAGCGTGCTTCTCACCGATTTATTAAATTAAATACTCTGTCAATATGATTAAACCCTTTAAATAAAGATAATTATTATTTTTTTTATAAGTGTTTTATGTTAAATTTACTTACAAAAAATTATAGTGAAATGATGATTTGTACTTCAAATCTATTTTCAATTAACAAATATATTATTCTCTAAAAAAACTACTAATTTTGCAACGGAATCATTTCAATTTTCTTTCACTAAGAAATATTTTCAATATGTTATTAATGTTAATACTGCTAAAAAATTAAAAAAAAAATAAATTAAAGAATATTAGAGCATCTCTGAAATTGTTTGCCCACAAACACATCATAAAACAGTTACTAATTATTGTCAAAATAGTCTTCACATGAACTTTGAATTCTTTACATGATCTTTGAATACGTTTGGGGAAAGATTCATTACGTGGCATTTGAAAAGTTAGAAAATTCTTCATAAACCTTGGCTAGTTTTAGTTCTGAAATACGATAGATTTTTTTTCCATTTATGATGCAGGGAACAAATTAAGTGCATGTGATGGCTATAATTAGTCATATTCTTAAAGTGTGATGAGAAAGGGTGAAAGATCTATTAAGTGTGCCAAGTGTGCGAGTGTTTTAGGTGTAAAATAGAGTCTTTTGAGTTTCCATGATATTTATAATTTGCATGCACCACCTTTACTATTTCTTCCATCTTTCATCTTTGCCGTGAACATGATATACTTGTGTTATATAAGTATTTTAAGGTACTATTTACTATATTTTATGAGCATTTTGTTAATTAATTGTATGGGACTTTTTATGTAACACCCCAAAATTTTTAATTTTATGAGCATTTTTAGTATTTTAATTTTATTAAATTTTTGGAAATTTTTTTGAGATTTTTCGGATTTTAAAAATCGGGTTCGATTTTCCGAAAATATAAACTTTGATGATTT
Organism: Hevea brasiliensis; assembly: GCF_030052815.1. NCBI lineage: Eukaryota > Viridiplantae > Streptophyta > Magnoliopsida > Malpighiales > Euphorbiaceae > Hevea > Hevea brasiliensis. The sequence continues at coordinate 8,276,300 of NW_026614585.1, forward strand.
TTAAAAATTAATTTAAAAACCACGTGGCAAAACTAAAAATATATTTGGAGTCTACGTATTTTTCTGAGTTTTCTGAAATTTTTTCGGAATTTTTGGACCTCGAAAATTCAAAATTTTGTATTCAATCGAACCCGAATCAAACCGGATCGATCGGACCGAATCGGACCGGCCATTTTCCTTCTTACCTTTTTCTTCCTCGTCCCTCTCCCTTTTCTCTCCTCCCCACCGGCCACCACCGCCCAAAACGCGCGAATGCCCCATGCGCTTCGACTTCCCGGCCAAATCCACCGATCCGCCACCAATTGGACCGGTCTTGTGTCAAAATCATCTACTCGAGCTTTCCATAGACACCAATAACGCCGAACTCCAGCGAGCGGTTGGTCCGATTTTTGCTCGGGAAGATTTTAGCCCATTTCGACTTTTGGGCTAGATTTCTCGAAAATCGTGAATCCCACGAGAAAACCGAGGCCACCAGCACGCTCCATTCGTCGAGAGCTTCGCAACGACATAAATTTCGAATTTTTTCGACACCGTTTTTCGGTGGGTCCCACGGAACTTCGCAGTGTTTTTCCGAGCATTTAATGAGCTTAGAAAATTCTGAAAAAATTTATGTACTAACCCCCGTGTTATGGGCTTCGTGTAGGTATCCTCGATTCGCAGAAATTCGGCGATGACCGGCCGCAAATTTCGGGCCGTTCACGTTGCACAAAAAGTCTCCGAATTGGACCGAGGTTTTGGCTAGCCCCCCATTGTCAGATGTCCCGAGCGCATTCCCGAAGTCGGAATCGGCAAAGGTAAACCCGAACCTTGCTTTTTCGTAATTTTCTAGTGCTTAAATAGGATTAAAAATTCATAAAATATTCGTGGTAGCTTAGAAAATTACGATTCTTTTTTCAATAGCTTAGTAATATTGCTAATGACCGCGGGGCAAAGTTTTATAATTTTTAGAGCTTGTTGGGCAGTTTTTGCAAAAATGATAAATAATAAGGACTAAATTGAAATTTTGCGTATTGTGATGGATAACTGATTTGATGGGCCCAGGAGGGGCTGTGTGATATGATTGAACTGTGGATATATGGATTGTTAGTATAGAAGTGTGTTTTGAACCCTTTTGCAGGTTGGGTAGGTTCTAGGTATAGGGGAGACTCTGCCGGATTTTCGGCACGACTTAGGACGTAATTGGTCTTTTTCTTTGTTTGTATTGAGTCAGATTGTATTAAATAATTGTAATATAATTGTCAGGTGAGCCGGGACAGCCTTCTTCCTTCGCCCAGCCGCCTCATTGACCATCATCAAGTCTGTGAGTAAAATATTAATTTTAATTGTAATTTCGATATTATTATATGTTCAGCATGCCCATGCATCACTTATATGCATATATTTATGTAGTTAAACTCTAGGCACGATTTATGATGCATTGATAAATGTTAAAGTGCCATGTATGTTGTTGTGGTAATTTGGAGCAGTGTGCGTGCGTTGGCGTGCGTGTGATGTGGTGTGGACTATGGATAGGACGGGTAAACACGGCTTGAGTTCTTCGCTGGGACCCGGTCCTTCGGGGTAGACACGGCTTGAGTTCTTCGCTGGGACCCCGATTTGGTATTTAAGTGGAAGTCCGAGCTGAGTTCTTCGCTAGCACCAGGTTGGATTTAAGAGAGCTGTATAGGGGATCAGCTCCCATATATTATGATTGATGTTACAGGGTGCGTGAGTGCTCCAAATTACCTTTTTGATGTTATGATGTGAAAATGATGTGGATGTTGCATTTCACTCTACAGGGTGCATTAGATTTAGATAGCTATAGAGATTATGGTTAAAATTGATATTTTACTCTCTGAGTCGAACGCTCACTCCTGTTCAATATTTTTCCAGGCCACAGGAGGATATTTTTGAGGTTAACCTGCTCCCTTTCCTCGCAGGTTGTTTATCAATGTTTGTGTAATTTTATTAACTCCTAGAATTTTCGCATGTGTTAGAAGTATTTATTTGATTATGGTCTGTAATATTATTATTATGTTGGACCTGTAAACGTATAATGATATGCATGTTTGATGGATTGGATGAGGGAGCTGAGCTCCCATTTATTATTATGTTGATGAGTATGTGGAGGGTGAGCTGAGCTCCCCAATTGATTATATATTGTGTTTACAGGTCGGGTGAGTCGAAAACTCCCCGTTGGTAAGTCCATTTTATGGCCGGACTCTGTCCGTTTGTTTTCTTGAAATTGGGCCCAAACGGGCCTTAGAGTTGGGTAAATGAATAGTTAAGGCTTACTACGGGCCTCGGGGGCTTTAGGCTGGCCCAGGTCCTAGTGCCGGTCCGGCCCATAGGTTGGGTCGTGACATTTTAGGATTTTTAGTTACTCTTACTTAATTTCTTGATTTCTTTGTTTTATCAGGTGATTTCATACAGTTCCAAGGCTTAGAACACATTTGGACAAATTGAGAAGTCGAAAAGGACAAATTTTGCACTGAGGAGAAAAGCACAGGCCATGCATTGGACATCCCTGCCTCATGTAACTAACTACCAAGAGTATGCTGAAGTAGAGCATTTACACGGGTTGTGTAAAGGGACCTGCGTAAAGGTCCCGTAATCTTTTGCCACCCCAAATTGTGAAAGCCTCCAAGGCTTTAAAGAGTTACATGGCCTACCTTATGTACTGAAGCACGGGCCATGTAAAATACCCCAGCTTAGACTCCAATACGACTCCAACTTTGTTTTGCTTGACTCGGACAGACTTTTAAGGTCTTCAACACTCTTAATTAAGCATTTTTATGCCAAATATAAATATAAGAAGTCAGAATCAAGCCAGGGATCACACCTTTTACATTCTACCTTAGATTTTCTACAATTTGGAGAGATTTGTACCAAGATTTTTAGGAGAGACTTGCAGCCGAAGTTTCACAAGTCCATATTTGTAGCATCTTCTATCTGGGTTTCTTTGTTCTATTTCTTCGGATGTTTTATTATTGTTATTTTATTTTATTTTATATTGATTGTTAAACTCACCATGAGTGAGTAGTTTTTTTAGATGTAGTGCTTTCAATTCTCTTATGGATTTACATTGATTTTATTTAATAAATTTGGAGAATTGTTCTTTGATTCAATTTCTTATGATCTTAGTGCATGATATGTGTAGAGCTTCACTTAATTATGATTCTAGATATTAATTGAAGGACTGAAAAGTGAAGATTAATATTAAAAAATTAAGATATTGAATTTAGGGTTTTTGACTTAGAGATAGGCTGAAATTCTATGTGGAATGCATAATTAATGAAAGAGTTTAAAGGGTCTTAATTAAGATTGATCGTCATAAAAGTAGGGTTCTAGTTAATTAAGATGCACCTTGAGTGCCTTCAAAGTAATAACTTTCCAATTTATTAAATAAATGAGATTAGATCTGTAATAGGTTGAAGTGTGAACCCCTAGTTTTAGAATTGCTTTTATTAATTGATTTCTTTAATTAAATTATTTAGCTTTCCTTACATTATTAGTTCAGAATAATTTAGTTTAGATCCTCTTCGCTATAATTGGTAGTCTAGATAGTCATAATTGTTGTTTAGTGTAGTACTCACCAAGTTTCTCATGGGAATAATACTCACTCATTACTATATTACTTGTTAACGATCCATACTCTTGTAGGATTTCACACAATAAATTTTTTACGCCATTGTTGAGGAACTTTTGTTGATATTAAACAATAGGCAATTTAACTAATTTAGACATTTTATTTTATTTAATTTTCATTTGTTATTTTATTTTATTTACTTTATTTCTATTTCAGGCCTTTTGTTTAGTTTATGACTAGAACTAAACCTGAAGATATACTTGAATTAGATCCAGAGATAGACAAAACTCTAAGAGCCATCAAGAGGGAGAAGAAGTAATAGGAAGCTAAAACTTCAACTAGGGCAGATAGTAGGCCAGAACTCTTGAGGGACTATAAAGCCCTAACTATTCGAGGATTCCAACCAAACCTGCAATGGATGCAAATAATTTTAAGCTTAAACTGGCATGGCTCTAGATGATTCAACAATAATAATTTGGAGGGTCACCAATGGAAGATCCACACTATCACTTCTAATGTTTTCTTGCTCTATGTGACATATTCAAGATGAATGGTGTTTCTGAGGATGCTATTAAACTCAGAGCATTTCCATTCTCTCTTAGAGACAAATCAAGAGAGTGGTTGCCATCTTAACCAGCAGGATCATTCACCAACTGGATAGACTTTTTTCAAACCTTTTTAGCAAGATACTTTCCACCTGTGAAGATAATTAAGAACCGAGCTTAACACATTTAAGCAAAAGGATAGTGAGTCACCTTATAACGCATGGGAAAGGTACAAAGACCTTCAAAGAAAGTGCCCACACCATGGCATTCAAGAGTGACTCCTAATTTAGAATTTCTATAATGGTTTATTACCATTAACAAGGAGCATAGTAGATTCAGCAGCTAGTGGAGATTTGATGGAAAAGACAACCACAGAAGCTCTTGTCTAGAGAGAGTTGCATATCATTATTATGAGTGGTCAAACAAGAGAAGGGACACAGGAAGAGCAGCTAGAGTATTAAAAATGGATGCTCTTAGCATGATTAATGCTCAATTAGATCAGCTTTCAAAAAGGCTTGACAGAATGCAAGCCAATGTAAGTGGAACCAACAATCATTCCTGTGAGCACTGTGGAGGAGGTCACTAGAGTTCAGAATGCAACAATTATAGTGAGCCATCCATAGAACAAATGAACTATGTGAACAATAGTGGAAACTTTAGTCAAAGGTTAGAACAATCCTTATTCTAACACCTACAACAATGGATGGAGGAACCACCCAAATTTCTCATGGTTAAACTCACAGAACCAACTGAACCAGTCGATTAATAGATAGTAGGGATATAGACTAGCATCACCAGGTGTTCAAAATAGAGGTCAAAACATAAATTAACCACCACCACCTCCTCAACCTTTGCAGCTTGAACCAAATTTGACTATGGAATCCATGATGGAGAGTTTTCTAGTAGCTCAAAAACAGCAAAATGAAATGATCAAATAGCTGACTTTCAAAATGGACCAATTGGCTGCACACAATAAAATGCTTGAAAACTAGATTATTTAGCAGGCCAATCCTTCAAGTAAAGCCATTGGTAAACTACTTAATCAGTCAGATATGAACCCAAAGGGGCAATGCAAGGCAGTTACCCTAAAGAGTGGTAGTATACTAGAAGACCAAAGGCCGGAATCAACCCAGAAAGCAACAGAAGAGGCCCCTGATGAAACCAAAACTCAAGTAAAGGGAGAGGAGACACAAGCATACATAGGCAAGGAGAAAAGGGAAGAAAAGAAAGAAGAAAGGAAGGAGCCACCTAAGCCCTACCAACCACCATTGCCTTTTCTTCAAAGATTTCAGAAGGCTAAATTAGACAACCAGTTTGGAAAATTTTAAGAAGTTTTGCATATATCAACATTCCCTTCACCGAAGCTCTATCTCAGATGCCATCATATGCTATGTTCTTAAATGAGATACTTTCAAACAAAAGGAAGCTTAATAACTATGAGACAGTAGCTCTCATAGAGGAATGCAATGCAAGTCTTATAGAACAAATTGCCTTCAAAGTTAAAAGATCTTGTAAGCTTTTTCATACCTCGTCTTATTGGCAATATTCTTCATACCTTGTCTTATTGGGAATATGAACATTGATAAGGCCCTTTGTGACTTGAGAGTGAGTGTTAGTCTGATGCCCCTATATATCTATTAAAAGCTAAATATTGGAGAAATTAAACTAAGTATAATTTCATTACAACTGATAAATAGATCTATTAAATACTCGATAGGAATTCTGGAGAACATCCCTATAAAGGTTGGCAAATTCTTTATTCCGGTCAACTTTATTGTCTTGGAGATGGAGGAGGATGTTCAAATTCCCATAATTTTGGGAAGACCATTCTTGGCTACTACTGGAGCTAATATTGATGTGAAGAATAGGATGTTAACTCTAAAAGTTAGAGAGGAGGAAATAAAATTTAATCTATTTGATACTTCTGGATAACCAGCTACAATAAATCCTTATTTTAGAGTGGATGTGATAGAAGATAATAAAGAAACTATAGCTGGTGCAAAACATAATGAACTAGTACAAAACTCAACTTTATCACCTCTCTCTAATAAAAGTAAAACACCTAAGGTGAAGCTTACGCCCCTTCATTTGGAGATAAAGAAGTCCAACTCATTTAAGGCCTCCAAAGTTACAACTTGAGGTGTTATTAGAGTTCTAGAAAAGATCAAAGGTGTTTTCACACATGATGGGAAGAAGATGAAATTCAAATACATTGAAACACCTATCAAGTGTGGGATCTATTTCTCCATATTCAAACCACCATGATAATCCAACAGTACAGTCAAGCTAAAAACTATAAACAAACACTTTTTGAGAGGCAACCCAAGTCTTAAAGTTTTAATTTCTTTTTTTGTTTTGCAATTCTTTTCTTTTACTGCATACCCTTAACCAAACTCTAGCATTGAATTATTTCAGGTGAGGAGAGGAGAAGAAAGAATCTGAAAGAAGGACGAACTAGAATAAGGGAACAAAATCGCGCAAGAGAAGTGAATTTTAATTAGGAAGTTTCCTTACTTGCTAATTCTATGTTGCATTGACATACTTAGAATCGAAGTAGCGTAGGAATGGAAGTCTAATAGGGTATTAATCTACATTGAAAGTGCTATTTTATAGAGTTTCTAGTAGCTAACACAACTTAGCACACTAGAAGGATAGAGAAAAGCTTGAAAATTCTTAGCCAAAAAGTTATACGGGGCACCCCGTGCATTAAAGCATGCCCCATGTAACTTAGAAAGCTTGAAGTTAAAAAGGCAAATGTACTATAAAAAGTTACATGGGGTACCTTGTGCAAACATGCAGGCCTCATGTAACCAAATGTCAAAAAGCAAGTTTAAAATATGAGTCCAGAAAGTTACTTAGGATGACCCATGTAATATTACACGGGTCATGTAATATTACACCAGTTAAACCAAGGAAACTGCAGACCTCTATAACATTCTTTGGCGGTTTCAATTAAGGATGGCTTTCACCTTACTAAGATCCACTTTAATTCCCTCTATCGACACGATATGCCCTAAAAAGGCAATCTCTTTTAACCAAAACTCATATTTGGACAATTTGGGATACAACTGCTTCTCCCTCAAAATCTACAATACAATTCTCAATGTTTATTATGCTCCTCTGCATTCTTTGAATATACCAAAATATCATTAATAAACACCACCATAAATTGATTAAGATATGGTTTGAAGATAGTGTTCATCAGGCTCATAAATGCAGCTGGAGTAGTAGTCAACACGAATGACATCACCAAAAATTCATAGTGGCCATGTCGAGTTTTGAAAAGCAGTTTTGGGAATGCTTTGCTCCTACACCCTCAGTTGATAGTATCCCAATCTCAAATCTATTTTGGAGAACATAGTTGCATCCTTTAACTGATCAAACAAATTATCAATTCTGGGTAGACGATATCTGTTCTTCACTGTCACCCTATTTAGCTATCTGTAATCTATGCACAGACGGAGAGTACCATCTTTCTTCTTAACAAACAGTATTAACGCTCCCTACGATGACACACTAAGGCATATGAACCCTTTATCAAACAATTCTTGTAATTGCACCTTTAATTCTTTCAATTCTACAGGCACCATCCTATATGGAGTGATAGATATTGGCTCCACTCTAGGCATAACCTCAATCTCAAACTGCACTTCTCTAATCAGAGGCAATCTTGGCAATTCATCAGGAAAAATATCTAGAAAGTTACATACTGTAGGGATATCCTTAAGATCTAGACTTCCCACACGTGTGTCTGCCACATGAGCCAAATAAGCCTCACATCCCTTTTGAATAATCTTTTTAGCTAGTGCAACTGTAATGAGATTAGAAGGCAACAACTGTCTCTCTCCTTGTATCACCACATCTGTATACTCAGGGAGACCAAAAGTGACTGTCTTCAATCTACAGTTAATCATTGCATGGTTCCTGGATAGCCAATCCATGCCCAAAATAACATCATAACCCTTAAAAGGCATTTCGATCAAATCAGACAAAAATGTGTGTCCTTAAATTACCAATGGACAATCCTGATATAGCCTGTTCATTTTCACCTCCTGTCCTAATGGACTCATCAACAACACATCATAATTCATTTCCACACAAGGAATAGCAGTATAACAAACAACTCCAGCACTAATATATGAATGAGTAGAGCTAGGGTCAAATAACACATATACATCTTGTTCAAAGATAGAGAATGTACCAGCCACTACATCAGAAGTTTTTGCCTCTTCCCTCTGACCCATAGCATATACTCTGACCAGTGCATCACTCTGCTCAGGCTTATTAATTGTACCTTGATTCAAAGTAGTACTGTCTCGGTCTCTACCTCTACCTCTGCTAGTAGACTATGAAACTCTTGGGGTAGAACCCTGAATTGACCCTTTTGCTGTGGTGTATGGCATAGGTCTGTGTGCACTGATGCAATCTCTGACGAAATGTCCAGTTCCTCCACAAATATAACAAGCTCCTGTGGCTTTGAAACACACTCCCCCATGCACTTTGCCATAGGTCTCATATGTGCAAATAGACGATGCTCCTTTGGACATCTGCTGACTAAGTCTGGTTGACCTTTGCCCTGAATATTTGCCTCTGCCAAATCTCTGAGTACTGGATCCCTAAAATTTCTTCTTTTTTCCTAAACCACTGCCTGTTCTCTGATCAATCATCTTCACACTCTTATCTTTCTCTTTCACTCCCTTCTCAGCTGTCACCTCAAGTTCGACTCTCTCTAGCTCGAGAGTCTGTGAAATTAGATCTAAGAAATTCGCATACCAAAAGCCCACCACTTGCATCCTAATGCTCGGTCTCAAACCTCTTACATCTGTCTCTGCTGGTAGTGAGTAAGCCTCCAGCATAATGACTCAAGCGGGAGAATTCTCTTTCATATTCGGATACTGTTCTGTCCCCCTGTCTTAAACTAAGAAATTCTTAAAGCTTCATATCCACATAAGTATCAGGGACATACTTCTGCTTAAACTTCTTAAGATCCCACGTCAGCACAAAAGGCTCCATCAAACTGTTTGGGACAGTCTTCCACCATTCATACGCATCCCCCTGAAGTAATGAGACTGCATACTCAAATTTTAAAGCATCCGTGCACTGTAACTTCTTGAATACTCTGTCCATCTTTTCTAACCACTGTTCCATCTTCAATGGGTCTACAATGCCCTTGAATTTAGTAGCCCCATATTTCATCAGCTTCTCATACTGCCTCTGTGGGGGTTGTGCTTGTACTTGTACATTGCCAGCTATTTGCTATAAGAATGCAGCCATCTGCTGAGCAAATTGAGCAGAAAACTGCATTGGATGGGCTTGTGCAGCTGACCCTTCTACACCCTGAGGGGTCAGCCTCCCTAACTTCACCAAGCATCGATTATTCTGCAAAATTATCCCCCTCTTCCATATTAACACACAAGGTTTTCTACCTCCCTAAACAACCAACACAAGAAAATCTACTCGTAAGTCCATTTTCATGATGTAAATGTACTATATGTATCAATCTATAACATTTAAGCAGTTATACTTATCAAGAAAATATTGCTAGTTTGTGTTTGCTAGTTTTTCAACCACCGCAAGTGCACGGATTGCTAACAAGTAATAAAGTGATGAGTAGAGTATTGTTCCCACGAGGACCGTGTTAAGTACCAAACTATAGTGATTTTAATTATCTAGACAATCGAATTGTAGAGAAATAATAATTATATCTAAGTACAATGCCCTTGAATTTAGTAGCCCCATATTTCATCAGCTTCTCATACTGCCTCTGTGGGGGTTGTGCTTGTACTTGTACATTGCCAGCTATTTGCTATAAGAATGCAGCCATCTGCTGAGCAAATTGAGCAAAAAACTGCATTGGAAGGGCTTGTGCAGCTGACCCTTCTACACCCTGAGGGGCTGGGGCCTCTCCCCTAACTTCAGCTGCTACTAATTATTCTGCAAAATTATCCCCCTCTTCCATATTAACACACAAGGTTTTCTACCTCCCTAAACAACTAACACAAGAAAATCTACTCGTAAGTCCATTTTCATGATGTAAATGTACTATATGTATCAATCTATAACATTTAAGCAGTTATACTTATCAAGAAAATATTGCTAGTTTGTGTTTGCTAGTTTTTCAACCACCGCAAGTGCACGGATTGCTAACAAGTAATAAAGTGATGAGTAGAGTATTGTTCCCACGAGGACCGTGTTAAGTACCAAACTATAGTGATTTTAATTATCTAGACAATCGAATTGTAGAGAAATAATAATTATATCTAAATTGAAAGAAATAAAATCTAAATAATTAGCTAAAATAAAATATTAATGGACAAAGGCATTCTAGAGCTAGGGGTTCACACTTTAATCAATTATAGAATCAATCTAATTCATTCAATAAATGGGAGATTATTACTTTGATGGAAATTAATCCTAAGTTATCTTATGTCCTCTCTCAAGGCACTCAATGTGTATTTTAATTAACATAAACCCTACTGTCGTGGTGATTAAATTAATTAAAACCCTTTAAGATCTTTGATTAATTTTGGAACTCCACAAAGGTCATCAGCCTATCTCTAGGTCAGATTTCCTAGGTTCAAAATCCTGATTTTCTAATATTAATCTTCATCTTTCAGTCCTTTAATTAATATCTGTAATCAATACTAAGTGGGTACCAACACATAGCATACATTAAGATCACAAGAGATTGAATCAAAGAATAAAATACCCAATGTATTAAATAAAATCAAACTAGATCCATAATGAAATTAAGAGTGCTACATCCTAACCCTAGAATAAAGAACATACTCACCCATGGTGAGTTTTACAATCAAGTTTATAAAAAGATAAAGAAAAGACATGAGAAGAAAATAAAGTGAAAAAACCCAGAAAGAGAATTGCAGCCTTAGACTTTTGGGACTTCAGCTGAAAATCCCTTCTAGCAATATTGCAGATCTTATTTCTCCCTTGCCTCCCTTGAAGTTGATGTGCATCCTTAAATGTAAATCGACTCCCTTGATTGTAAATTCTCCTCTTAGATGTAAATTCTCTCTCCCCTTAATTCCTGACTTATTATATTTATATCTGTTGTAAAAACCCTAATTTCAGAGTCTTAGAAGCATTAGAAGTCCATCCGGGTCAGGTTGGAACAAAGAAAAGTCACATCAGAATTGCTGATAGGGTACTTTACACGGCCCGTGTAATGTTACACACCCCTGCCCCATGTAACTTTCTGCCACTCTTGTTTTTCAAGTTTTCTTTGTCCAAAAGGTTGCACAGGGTCTAGGAAGTTACACGGGGCAAGTTACACGACCCGTGTAATATTTTTGGCACTGTATTCTCCACGTTTTGACCTCCAAATCTCTTCAAACTCGTATTTGATTCTAGAACCACATAAAAACATCTGATAGAATATAAAAATCAATGAATTGAGTTGGATTAACATATTTTCTAAAATAATAATGAAAACATATAAAAATAAACATAAAAGGATACTAAATGCTAATAAAATGCAATGCATGTTAACCTTAAATGTCTATATAATTTGATGCAATCAGTTTGCAATTCAAAACTTGCGTCAGAACTTACTCTGATACCACTAAAACATATCATACATCATCCTTTCATAAGATATAATATGATCCCATAATATGCCTAATGAATTACCGAACATCGCCTATCGATAATCCATTAAACATACTACAAGGAATTTTAAACGATTTCAAATTCATTTTTAAATTAAACTTGGTGATAAAAGATTTAATAGTGATTCTTTAATTTAGAAAATACCATGAAATGAATTGAGATAGGAAATAAGCATTGTTAAATCTTAAAGAAAACTTGACGAAAAACCAGCGTAGTGACGGCTAAAAATTCAAATAACCAAAAATTTAAACCTATTAAAATAAACCAGTAGCAATATATATATTTATCATAAATCATCAAATCAATATTTCATCAAAGACTTTTTTTCATTCACAACCAAAGAAATAAATATTCACAAATTTACATTCAGTTGATGTTATAAAAAGAATATTACAATACTCCTGTATAACTGCTCAAACTTTTCCTTACATACATATAGCCATTATTTACATCAGAACAAAATTCAGAAGGGTATACCAAGAATATACTCGCTTGTTAAACAAAATACAACTTTTACTACGCTTACTCAACTGCCTTTTCTTTTCCTTTACTAGCGACAACATAAAAACAACTATCACTGAGTATATAACTCAGTGGCGCACAACTATCAATTTATAAAATCATCATAAAACATAATTTATCAAACCATGATAAAGTATTTAAGATGCTCAAATTTCCATGAAATATGAAAACACTAATAATGTTCTTAATCATCAACAAATCATTATCCATAAATCATTTATTTTCACAGCATTTTTATTAAAATAATTAAAATCATTTGTGTTGCCAACATCACACAGTTTAAGCCATGATGCAAAATTTCATTATCAATGTTTTGTTGTACACCACGACAAAGCTATCTCAACCCCAAATAGCTGTTACTAATGGGGAAAGTAAAGCTAGCTAGCAAATATGAGTACTCTCATTCGATCTCAACCTCAATTGGTAAGCCAGAGAGGGAAGCTAACATAATCAATTTCAACCCCATTAACCGTTATTAATAAGGGAAGCAATTAATATAACACCCTCCCTATAGCAACTCCATACATTTTACTGTTTCGGTGATCAGCGTCGGTCCGGATAGCTAGAACATCTAGAAAAATATTTAAACTAAAGTGAGGAACCAAGAAGATAGAAGCAGTGACGGAATGGAAGCCTCTTAGAAATACAACTGAGGTCAGAAGCTTCTTGGGGCTAGCTGGGTATTACAAAATATTTGTGAAGGGATTTTCCTTAATAGCTGCTCCAATTACCAAGTTGTTACACAAGAATGTCAGATTCAACTGGAATGACAAGTCTCAGACTAGTTTTGAGAAGTTGAAGGCTATGTTGACAGAGGCACCAGTGTTAACACAGCTAGTGTCAGGAAAGGACTTTGTGGTCTACAGTGATGCCTCTCATAATGGGTTAGGGTGTGTATTGATGCAAGAGGGGAAGGTGGTCGCTTATGCTTCCAGGCAGCTAAGGCCACATGGACAGAATTACCCTACCCATGATCTAGAGCTTACAGCAATTATCTTCGCACTGAAGATATAGAGGCATTACTTGTATGGTGAAAAGTGCTACATTTACACAGACCATAAAAAGTCTGAAATACTTGCCAACCCAGAAGGAGCTCAACCTCAGACAGAGGCGATGGATTGAGTTCCTAAAGGACTATGATTGTGTGATTGACTATCATCCTGGGAAGGCAAATGTAGTTGCTGATGCTTTGAGCAGAAAATCCATCACAGCTTTGAGATCATTGAATGCCTGTCTATCTTTGGCTCGAGATGAAGCTATTTTGGCTGAGTTGCAAGTGAGGCCAAACCTGCTACAACAGATTTTAGACGGGCAGAAGGTAAATGAGAAGCTAAAGGCTATTATGAGCAAAATCCTAGAAGGGAAAGAAACTGACTATGAAGTGAAAACAGATGGGTGTCTGTACTACAAAGGAAGATTATGTGTACCAGATGATGGGGAATTGAAGGCCAGTATTCTAAAAGAGGCACACACCAGTGTTTATGCTATGCACCCAGGAAGTACAAAAACGTATCATGATCGGAAACTTCATTATTGGTGGCCTGGTATGAAGAAGGACATAGCTGACTATGTGATTAAATGCTTGACATGCCAGCAAGTCAAGGCAGAGCATCAAGTTCCATTGGGTTTGCTACAGCCTATATGCATACCTGAATGGAAATGGGATCGGGTCACCATGGATTTTGTAAGTGGTCTACCTCTCACCCAGAAGAAGCATGATGTTGTATGGGTGATAGTAGATAGATTGATAAAGTCAGCACACTTTCTGCCAGTAAGGACTGACTACTCACTGGAGAAGTTAGCAGAATTGTATATCAGTGAGATAGTTAGACTACATGGAATTCCACTTTCCATCATATCTGATCGAGACCCACGGTTTACATCGAGATTCTGGAAGAAGTTACATGAATCCTTGGGTACACAACTCCACTTCAGCACAGCTTTCCATCCTCAGACAGATGGGGCAATCAGAAAGAGTAATCCAGGTAAACAATTGAAACCAATTGAACTAATACAAATATTGAACTGAAATGATAATAATAACATGAAATATATGTCAGGTCCTTGAGGATATGCTGAGGAGTTGTGTCATTGAATTTGAGGGAAGTTGGGATAGATACCTCCTACTGGCAGAATTTGCATATAACAATAGCTACCAAGCTAGCATCCAAATGGCCCCGTATAAAGCACTTTATGGGAGGAAATGTAGAACTCTAGTGTGCTGGACTGAATTGGGTGAAGATAAAGTGGTAGGGCCAGACCTAGTGAAATAGACTGAGGAGAAAGTCAAACTAATCAAAGCCAATCTAAAGGTTGCCTCAGACAGACATAAATCTTATGATGACCTGAAGAGGAAAGAAATAGAATATGCGGTTAGCGACAAAGTGTTCCTCAAGGTGTCACCATGGAGAAAGGTATTGAGGTTTGGAAGAAAAGGTAAGTTAAGCCCTAGGTTCATTAGCCCATATGAAGTCATTGAACGTGTGGGTCCAGTGGCCTACAGGCTAACTTTACCACCAGAGCTGGACAAGATCCACAATGTGTTCCACGTATCTATGCTAAGAAGATACCGCTCAGATCCTTCACATGTCATCTCCATGGAAGAAATTAAAGTACAACCGGATTTGACATATGAAGAAGAACCCATACGAATCCTGGCTCGGGAAGCGAAAGAGTTGAGGAATAAGCAGATTCCACTGGTGAAAGTGCTTTGGAGGCACCACAACACCGAGGAGGCAACTTGGGATAGTGAAGAGACGATGAGGCAACAGTTCCCTGAACTGTTTGCATCAGGTAAATTTCGAGGACGAAATTTAAATTAGAGGGGAAGAGTCGTAACACCCTCCCTGTAGCAACTCCGTACATTCTACTATTCCGGTGACCAGTGTCGGTCCGGATAGCTAGAACGTCCGGAAAAATATTTAAACTAAAGTGAGGAACCATAATTAACTCAAACATTAATAAGAAAAATTTAGGAAAAATTGTAGAAATAATATACAACCAAGTTAAATGAGCCGGTGCCTATGGTATTAGAATGTCAAGAAAATGCTTAGAAAAATTTTTCAATCGGTACAGACGATTTTTGCTCAATAAGCCAAACGGAGGGCATTTTGGTCATTTCGTCTTCAGTGATGATTTTTAGCCAACTTGTCTAGTTAAGTAAATAATTATTATGACATAAAATATGAATAAATATTGCTACAAATTAAATTAAAATTGAGTAGAAAAGAAAAAAAAAAGAAAATGAATTAAATAAGAAATTATGACATCACATGATGTCATTAGTGTGCCTCCACCCAATTACATGGTGACACATGGCTATAACTCACTTAAAATAAGTTAAATGGGCAAAAATGAAAGAAAAAAAAAATCAGATTTCTTTTTTCCTTTCTTCTTCCATCCGTCGCCTCCCTTCTCCCTTCCACCCAAACCTCCATGAAAGCTCCACCAAAGCTTCATAACTCACCAAATCTCGCCCCAAAACCCTAAACACCCTTCATAAAAATTAACCCCCACATCAAGAGCAAGGTTTTGGTTATCATAAAGTGAAGAAATTCCAAGGTTTATACAAGCCAATAAAGAGACCAAAGAGGTTAGTGCATGTTAATTACTTAATCTTGTTTATTTCTTAAAATTTAGTTTGAATATGAACAAATAATTAAGAAATTGAGATAAATCATGTGTGAAATTGAGAATGGAATTTTGATGGATTTAAAATGGCTTAGAAATGGTGTTGATGTGTAGACATAAATTTGAAATGGATAAGTATGCCTAATTGACATGTGTTGTGTGAACCTTGAATTTGAGCTAGGGTTTGGACACAAAAACTTGGATCTTGTTTATGTGTTGGTGAATGAAAATTTAAATGGTCAATTAGTGACCATTTGTCTGTGTATGATGAAGAATTGGAGTGAGTTGTAGCTTGGGATTTGAGTTTGGCTAAACTGCCTTGTGTGACCTGCAAGTCTAGATGTGAGTCCAGCCTGTTTGGGTAGCTATAACTTGGGTTGTGTAGGTTCAATAGGTGCAAGGCCAATTTGACATGAAACTAGACACATAATGGCACAACTTTGGTATAGAAACCTTTCCCAAAAAACCAAATCAAATTGGCCTAAAAATTGCCCTACTCCGGGTGACTTGCATTCTGCCTGGGCAAAATGACCAAATGAACAGTATTTATTCATTTGATCATTACTCAGTGTAGAAAGGTCCAATTGACCTAAAATTTTACCAGAAGAAAGCTGAGACATATACCTACAACTTTCATGAAGAACACAAATCCAAATTCTAATCATAACCTAGTCAAATTTCCAACCAAACTTAGGTTACCAAATCTGGCAGAACCAGTTTTGCCCAGAATTTTGGATTCTGTCCAATCCGGCCAGTTATGGTGTTTAGGCCATAACTTGAGTTACAAAACTCCAAATGGAGTGATTAAAAAAAGGAAATGTAACTAGACAAAATAAGGAACAACTTTTATGAAGACAATTTTGCCAAATTCCTACTGTAAAAATGACCAATGAAACAGTAAACACAATACTTGAAATCTGAAAATTTTGAACAACTAGCACTAAGCTTAGAAATGGTATTGGCAACCAATACCAACAATTTTAGAATGTAAAATGTGGTATGTTGGGAGTATTAGAACCAATGTACCTATTGTCTATGCAAAAGTCAACATTTTAGTTGACTAATGAAATGAATAGTAACACCTAAACTTAAATTTCAAAAATTGTACAATTTAAAAGTGTAACATGCCCTAGTACACCTAGCAAGATTAGTTTGGATAGGTTGGCATGCCAATAGGGTTCAGATAGCAGTACTGCACATAGCATTATGCCATTATGTGATTTTATGGCTTTTAGCCATTCTGACATTATGTTGATACTTGGCCTTGTGCCTAATGTTATTACAGCTTATTAGCTATTCTATTGCACACCGGGAGATACATATGTGATCGATAGTGTGAGGGCCTGAGGTACTTGATACCCAGTGCTAGTTTACCTGTTTATCCAGTCTAGTCATCCAGTATAGGTTACTTGGACAACAAAAAATGAAAGTGAACAAATTTAATGAAATAATGAATAGAACAAGTACATAATAAATAAGATTACCAATAATGATAAAAAAAAAATTGTCTGCATAAGACATCAGAACATGCACTGTATATTTACTTTATGTTATTCCTTTTTATTTTATTATTGGCACCACTAAGCATTATTGCTTAGTGCGTTACTTTTTGCCACGCGTAGGCTCATTTAGAGACCGACCGAGAGCCCAGTAGACCTTAGACTGGGTGAGACCTTCTGTAGTTCTGCATAGTGTCCATGTCACCTCACTAACATTAGTGCATTGGTAGGATACTAGGTTTTATTTTGGTATTTTGTAATTAACTTTTATTTTCTCATGTGTAATTAAGACTTATGTAATGTATTTTGGGTATTGATGTAAATAATGAAAATTGTGTTTATGAATGAAAAAGTGAATATTTATTTATGACTCTTATATGAATATCATATGAAATGAATGAATGAGAAATGGGAGTATATTTGAGAAATATTGAGATTTTGTTGATGAAATGGAGTTTGGGATTGATTAAAAATTTTGGAAGTGTTTTTCACAGGTTCCGAAGAATTGTTTTATCCATTTTTAGCCGGCACTCTGCCAGATTTTCTATAAAATTTGTGGAGCCTCAAATAAATTATAATTCCAATAAATGACTTATATGAATTATATTTCACAAATTGTACTTCATAACTATGAAAAAAATAAATTAGGAAGGATAAAAATTATTGAAATAAAATAGAGTGTTCTGGTACACTGTGTGATATATCTTACTCAGCTATACTGTAGGCGGGTAAGGGGTATCACATTTAGTGGTATCAGAGCACGGTTTAGGCGTTTCTGGGTCTAAATCGAGTCCATACCATGCATTGCATTTGTAAGAGTCGAGGTGACACTAATGCAGATCTGTTTGTCTTTGTTATTTTGAATAGGATATGGACCCTACCTCACAGAGGGCAGTTGAGGAGGAAGTGGAGAGTCATGCTCCACCTATAGCAGCTGAGACTGGGGTTAGGGGAGAACTTGCTCCACCAGCTCCAGCAGAGCCTGCTCAGCCTCCACAGGCCATGTTCCAGCAAATGGCCGAGTTTTTCAGACAAATGGCAGGGGTAATGCCACCATAACCACCACCTCCACAGCAGAAATCACATCTGGAAAGGTTAAGAAAATTTGGAGCAGTGGATTTCTTTGGCAAGAGAGAAGATGATTTTGTTGCAGCCAAAAACTGGTTAAACAGAACAGGCAGAGTTTTAAAACAACTCCACTGCACTTCAGAGCAAAATCTAGAAGTTGATGTATCTCTATTGCAAGATGATGCCTACAAATGGTGGGATACAGTGTCTAGTGAAGTGTAGCCAGAAGTAATAACTTGGGACTTCCTCCTCTCAGAATTCAAGAAGAAATATGTGGGTAGTGTATACCTGGAAGAGAGAAGAAGAGAGTTCATTAACCTGAGGTAGAGACAGCTGATAGTGGCCGAGTATGAAAAAGAATTTGTCAGACTAAGCCGCTATGGAAGGTAGATAGTCCCTAATGAAGCCAAAAGGTGTAAAAGATTTGAAGAGGGATTAAATGACAACATAAAGATCATGATTACTGCCTTGGGAATCACAGACTTCACCAAGCTAGTGGAAGCTGCTATAAAAGTTAAAAAGGTTAGAATAAGTGAGCAGACCAGAAGAGAGAGACAGCAGAAGAGGGGCCCGGGTCAGTCTAGCTCATCTCCTACACTTGGGAAGAAGTTCAAAGGTCCACCTGCACAGAGTTCAGGTCAACCACAAGGTCGTGGTCACCCTGTGGGCTCAGCCACGATTCACCCCTAGGAGAGGTCACCCACACCATCGGTGGGCGCCTCCAGTGGCGGGTTCAGGGGACCAACCCCAGCATCTTCTGCATGTCCACATTGCCTGAAGTGGCATAAGGGGTAGTGTTGGAGAGTGACTAGTGCCTGCTTAAGGTGTGGGTCGACAGAGCATCAGCTGAGGAACTGTCCACGTAGAACTACTACAACTGCTCCAACACAAGCAGACAAACCTACTCCTGCACCACAAAGGGGTAGGAAATCTGGCAAATCTGAGGCAGTGGGACCATCATAGAGGCCTGCATCTGAGCCAGTAGAGAGGCCTGAGGGCAGACCACCTGCTAGAGCCTATGCCATGAGAGCTCAGGAGGAGCAAGATGCCCCGGACGTCATCAGGGGTACGTTCTCCCTCTACAATACATCTGTGCATGCATTGGTGGATCCAAGATCCACTCATTCATACATCTACATCAACCTACTCGTAGAAAGGGGGATACTAGTAGGGGAGAGTGACCAAGATATTCTGGTCACAGTGTAGTGGTGAATAAAGTGTACAAGGGTTGCCCGTTAAGGATTCAGGGGTATGAATTCTTGGCAAACCTGATTGAATTGCCTTTTCATAAGTTTGACGTGATTTTCGGAATGGACTGGTTATCATGTCATCAAGTAATGGTTGATTGTAAACCGAAGAGGATTTCTTTGAAAACTCTTGAGGGTAATGAGATCACAGTTGTGGGGGAAAGGACAGATTTCTTATCCAATGTCATCTCAGCCACAGTTGCAAGAAAACTGATGAGAAAAGGCTGTGAAGCCTACCTAGCACATGTGGTGGATACTAGGCAGGCTAAGCCAGATCTATGTGACATACCCACAGTAAGAGACTTCCCAGATGTGTTCCCTGAAGAATTGCCTGGCTTGCCACTAGAAAGGGAAGTTGAATTTGCTATTGAGATACTGCCGGGTACAGCACCAATCTCTATTGCTCCTTATAGGATGGCGCCCACAGAATTAAAGGAACTGAAAATCCAGTTACAGGAGTTACTGGATAAGGGGTTTATACACCCCAGTGTGTCACCATGGGGAGCTCCAGTGTTGTTTGTAAAGAAGAAGGATGGGACTTTGAGATTATGCATCGATTACCAGCAGTTGAATAAAGTAACTGAGAAGAATAAATATCCGTTGCCTAGAATTGATGATCTGTTTGATCAGTTGAAGGGAGCAGGAGTATTTTCCAAAATTGATCTCAGATCAGGGTATCATCAGTTGAGGGTGAAGGATGCAGATGTGCCAAAGACTGCATTCAGGACCCGATATGGGCATTATGAGTTCTTGGTGATGCCCTTTGGCCTAACAAATGCACCAGCGGCATTCATAGACCTTATGAACCGTATCTTCCATCCATACCTAGATCGGTTCGTAGTGGTCTTTATTAATGATATTTTCGTGTATTTCAAGACCAGGGAAGAACATGATGAGCATTTGAGGATTGTTCTGCAAACCCTGAGAGAAAAGAAGCTGTATGCTAAGTTGTCCAAGTGTGACTTCTGGTTAAATGAGATTGCATTCCTTGGATATATAGTGTCAGCTGATGGGATTAGAGTGGATCCCAAGAAAATAGAAGCAATGATGGAATGAAAGCCTCCTAGAAATACAACCGAGGTCAGAAGCTTCTTGGGGCTAGCTGGGTATTACAGAAGATTTGTGAAGGGATTTTCCTTAATAGCTGCTCTAATGACCAAGTTGTTACACAAGAATGTCAGATTCGACTGGAATGACAAGTGCAGACCAGTTTTGAGAAGTTGAAGGCTATGTTGATAAAAGCACCAGTGTTAACACAGCTAGTGTCGGGAAAGGACTCTGTGGTCTACAGTAATGCCTCTCATAATGGGTTAGGGTGTGTATTGATGCAAGAGGGGAAGGTGGTCGCTTATGCTTCCAGGCAGCTAAGGCCACATGAACAGAATTACCCTACCAATGATCTAGAGCTTGCAGCAATTATCTTCGCACTGAAGATATGAAGGCATTACTTGTATGATGAAAAGTGCTACATTTACACAAACCACAAAAGTCTAAAATACTTGCCAACCCATAAGGAGCTCAACCTCAGACAGAGGCGATGGATTGAGTTCCTAAAGGACTATGATTGTGTGATTGACTATCATCCTGAGAAGGCAAATTTAGTTGCTGATGCTTTGAGCAGAAAATCCATCACAGTTTTGAGATCATTGAATGCCCGTCTATCTTTGGCTCGAGATGGAGCTATTTTGGCTGAGTTGCAAGTGAGGCCAAACCTGCTACAGCAGATTTTAGATGGGCAGAAGGTAGATAAGAAGCTAAAGGCTATTATGAGCAAAATCCTAGAAGGGAAAGAAACTGACTATGAAGTGAAAACATATGGGTGTCTGTACTACAAAGGAAGATTATGTGTACCGGATGATGGGAAATTGAAGGCCAGTATTCTAAAGGAGGCACACACCAATGTTTATGCTATGCACCCAGGAAGTACAAAAATGTATTATGATCTGAAACTTCATTATTGGTGGCCTGGTATGAAGAAGGACATAGCTGACTATGTGACTAAATGCTTGACATGCCAGCAAGTTAAGGCAGAACATCAAGTTCCATCGGGTTTGCTACAGCCTATACGCATGACTGAATGGAAATGGGATCGGGTCACCATGGATTTTGTAAGTGGTCTACCTCTCACCCAGAAGAAGCATGATGCAGTATGGGTGATAGTAGATAGATTGACGAAGTCAGCACACTTTCTGCCAGTAAGGACTGACTACTCACTGGAGAAGTTAGCAGAATTGTATATCAGTGAGATAGTTAGACTGCATGAAATTCCATTTTCCATCATATCTGATCGAGACCCAAGGTTTACATCGAGATTCTAGAAGAAGTTGCATGAATCCTTGGGTACACAACTCCACTTCAGCACAGCTTTCCATCCTCAGACGGATGGGCAATCAGAAAGAGTAATCCAGGTAAACAATTGAAACCAATTGAACTAATACAAATATTGAACTGAAATGATAATAATAACATGAAATATATGTCAGGTCCTTGAGGATATGCTGAGGAGTTGTGTCATTGAATTTGAGGGAAGTTGGGATAGATACCTCTTACTGGCAGAATTTGCATATAATAATAGCTACCAAGCTAGCATCCAAATGGCCCCGTATGAAGCACTTTGTAACACCCCCGTTATATAGCCTGGTATATTTCACTGTTCCGGAGACCGGTGTCGGTCCGGACAATTAATGGGATTAGGGCCACACTTAAGACAACTTGAGAAGCCATAAACACAAATAATTAGTAATGTTTAATTAGTTAACTATAAATAAGAAAAACAAAACATAAGAGGTTAAACGAGCCGAGAGTCACAGCGATGAGTGACCTCCTCGGGAACGACTGCGAAGTCGTTTTAAACTCAAATTTTGAACCGTAAAAAGTGACGCTGCGGTCCTTAGGACCCTTATGAACACAGTGGAAAAGAGAAAATCATGAAAAAGAACTGTTAAGTCAGTCAAATAATTAGGTCAGGGAGCCGGAAGAAATATTGGATTATTTGCAAACCGTGAATAAAGTAGGGGCAATTTGGTCAATTGACCCCGAGAGCTGACTCCTGACCTAACTGTCAAATAAAATCGGAGAAAAGAAAATTTCGGAATCGAGAATTAAATTAAAGAACTAATAGAAAAAAAAAAAAAAAGAGAAAAAGAGATGAAAATGAAAAAGTCAAAAGTTATGACATCATGCATGATGTCATAACTAAAGTAATAAATTGAATTATTTAATTTGGGAATTAGGGGTCTTCCATAAGCCAAAAAAAAAAAAACGTGTAAAGGAAACCAAAGGAAAAAAATTAGGATTTTCTTCTTCCTTGCCACCCCACTTTCCTCCCAAATTCCTCCATGAATGGTCCTCCATTTAAGCTTACATTTAAGCTTAATTTTCTTCACTTAATCCAAATAACTCTCTTAAAAACCACCCTAGAGCTTGTTATTGCAACTTAAGAAGGAGATTACAAGAAGAAAGAAGAATTAAAGATAGGGTTTTGAAGCTTTAACAAAAGGTTAGTATGTTAAATTGTTACTTTTCCATTCAAATGCATGTTTAGGTAATTAAGTGAGCTAATAACTTGATTTAAATGAAACAAATATGGGGAAAGAATTAAATTGAAATTTTGGGGCAGCTTGAGAGGAGTGTGGTTTGCATGAATATGATGCAATTGAGTGAGTTTAGAAGCTTTACTTAGTGAAATGATTAACATTAAAATTATTAGAAGTAGTTAAATGCAAGAGTTAGTGAGATTAAGGTTTCAATGCTAGGGTTTATGGACCAAAATTTGGAGAAATGCATAAATGGCATGTTTAACCTATTGTGAAATGAAATAATGGTCAATTATGACCAAATAAGTTGTGTGGGAATGATAGGAATGAAAACTAAATTCGGAGGTTAATGGTCATGCTGCTGGCAGCATGACCAAACCCACTGAAGGACCAAAACTCAAATTTTACAAGCCCAATTGATATGCCACCAATTGGAGATGAAAATAGACATAAAAGAGCACAATTTTCATTAAGGAACCATGGCCAAAAACTGACCAAAACTTGGTGAAACAATTGACCAAAGTGAGTTGATTGCAGGCTGCCACTGCACAAAACTGACCAAATGAACAGTAACTGTTCATTTGGTCATAACTCGAGCTAGGTAGGTCAAATTGACCTGAAATTTTGCCAGCAATTAGATATGATATATACCTAAAACTTTCATGAAGAACACCAACCCAAATTAGGCCATTAACTCATTCAAATCATTGAGCAAAGTTAAAATTACTGTACTGAAATTCTGCAGAATTTTCATTGAGCAGCAATGTTTGGAGGGCTATAACTCTCTCCAGAAAACTCGGATTTAGGCGATTCTTGAATCGATGGAAACCTAAGACATAGTACAACATTTCATATGAAGAAAGTGAGACCGAATTATGAACTTAACTTGATCAAACAATTGACCAAAGTTGGACCAAAAATCTGCCAGCACCTAAATTGCAGTATGAACAGTGCACGTGAACAGTAAACTTATTTTGGCCATAACTTGAGCTACAAAACTCCGATTGAGGTGATCCAAAAATGAGAATACACTTAAGACAATAAGGAACATTTTCTATGAAGGAAGTTTTGTCAAATTCCAACAGTAGATCGACCAATGGAATAGTGCAACTTCGGAAACCAAAACCGAAAATTGGCAATTTTGCCAAAATGACCTAAGCTTTAAACAAATGACCAAAACCAACAAGTTTGGTGACCAAAATGTGGTATGTGGGTGAAGTTGGAGTTCCCATACCCATTAAGCCTTAGAAAGTCAATAATTTGACTTGAATAGTGCAGTGAATAGTAACCGAAACACAAAATTTCGAGAACGTCGAATTTAACACGTTAGAGCTAGCTAAATGTGAAGTTAAGTTTATTTTGGATTTATTTTAAGTTCTAGTACTGAAACATTGTAAAATTGTGTGTTTCAGTTGAAAGAATATCGGGAAGGAACCGAGGAACCGAGTCGAGGCTAAAGGCGACTCGTTTGAGGTTTGTGCACAACATATACTTTTATAATCATCTTTTGCATATCGTTTTAAATAATGTGAAATATTGGATTATGACATTCTTATGATGTTGATCTAAATTGTTGAAAGTTATTATGTATATTTGAAAAGAAAATGTTTAGCAAATTGTTAAGATAAGTTTTGAAACCACAGTGTCATGACCACATATTTGAACACCTCACTAGCACGACTAGTGGGGGTAATTAGTTTCGAATTTTGATTCCTTCTCTGGAGAAGTGTTGAGGTGTGCCAGTAGAAGAGGATGTGAATGGATATCCATATATTTGAGCTAGCTAGCCTTGTGATGTGATTTCTCTTTAGCCTCTGGCTATTGAGATTCTATTTGTTTCGAATGGCATGATTTAACTGTGGGTTTTATGAAATGTGTTTTGATACTTTGAAATAAACTTGGTTTACATGTAAAATCTTACAATGCATGATTGTATTTAATTTTCATGTTTAATCAAATTTTTGAATGAATGTGCTTTAAGTTTTGCATAAAGATTATTTTAGTATATTGTGCACCACTGAGTCTTAGTACTCAGCGATAGCTTTTATTGCTGTCGCAGATACAGAGATTAGAGGAGCAGCAGACTGAGCTGCTGAGGTGTGTGAAGTCATCAGTTTGAAGCCTTCGGGTATAATTTATACCCTAACTGTAAATACTTCTTTTGATGTATATATTGCACATAAATGTATGGACATGTAAAAATGGGTCTTGAGCAGCTTGTACACAAATTTGTATGAAGTTTGTAATAAAGTTTAGTTTGTGTTTCTTTTGATATAAATTTGTAAGGTTATGTATAAATTATTTTGTTTTTAATGAAATATGAATGATATTGATTGAGAGTATTTTGAGAATTATTGAACTTGTGAATTTTGATAAATTGATTGAGTTTGATTGTGAAACCGAAGTAGTGGTTGAGAAAATCTTTTAGAAGTGCTTTTTACAGGTATTCGAAGAACGGTTTTCTCAAAATACAGAGGAAACTCTGTCAAAATTTTTATCAAATTTGCGAAAAACTAAAATGGCCAAAAATATTAATTAGTTTTAATTTCAACTAAATGTTTTAAATACTCATTAGAAATGCTCACCACTTGTCAAAGATAAGAAAATTGTTTTAAAATCCCTTGTAGGGTACTTAATGAGTTATCGGTAGGTGAAGTTCGGTAGTTCATTAGGTATTCTACGGGATCATGTTATGCCTTACAGAGGGGTAAGGTGTGACATGTTTTAGTGGTATCAGAGCAAAATTTTTGAAGTATGTTTTAGCTTGTGAATTTGTGTCTTTTCTTTGTTAAGTACAAGCTCAATGTCCATATTTGTTACATACGATGCATTACATCATGAATATGAACTAACGGAGGAAATCTCCTTGTGTTACTTGTTCAGAGATACCCTAACTTCACTTGAAATGGAAGAAGGATCGCTCGGTTGAGCGATCTGTTGAAGCCGAGGCACAAGGAAGCCCCACTTTACCGAATGTCGGTGGGTCGAAGACTAGCCATAAATGCCGCAAATTCTGCGCATGATTCGCCTACAGATAGCGGCAATGTTTCAACAAATGGTCAGTATGCTGCTCAAGCTCCACCCCAACCACGTGGCACAACCACCGCCTCGGCCGACAATATGATAAATTATTGAAGTATGGGGCTGCGAATTTAAGGGTACAGAGACCCACTTGAGGCGAGCAATGGCTTGAAAGAATGGGACAGAGTATTTAAGAAGCCGCATGCCAAGATGAATTAAAGTTTGAGTATTCTCGTCTCTCTACCGCAAGGGATGCGTATGGATCGTGGAAGACCATCCCCACAGCCTTGGTGAACCACCAATGCTAACACAGGATGACTTTATCGAGAGTTCAGCGTAAATACATCCCTGACGCATATGTTGATCGAAATTGCAAGAGTTTTTAGTCTAAAACAAGGGAATAGATCGTGGCAGAGTATGAGAGGAGTTCTCCACTTTGAGTCACAATGCGGAGAGTCTCCTTACTACCAGTAAAGCAAGATGCAAGAGATTTGAGACGGGTTTGAAGCCCAGCATACGGATGCAAGTTATAGGATTTCGACACAGCAACTTCTCAGAACTTATGTCCCAAGCACTTGAACTGGAAAGAGTTGAAGCAGAAGCAACCCCAGTGAAGGAAAAAGTCGAAATTAGAAAAAGACAAGGGGAAAAATCAGTTGAGCGAGTTACGGTGCTACCTCGGAAAGAAAAAGAAGTTTAGTGGACCCAGCAGTCGAGGTGGCGATTTGGCAGAGGCATTTTCGGTCGAGACCCAGGTGCAGTCGTGATCAGCGAGGTTCACATTCCGCGCCTGTGAGACTTGTGGCAAGATTCATGGGGGGGAATGTTATTGGGCCACTGGAGCCTGCTTTAACTGTGGAGGCAAGGGCCATATAGCTAAAGATTGTACTAGTGCTCCGAGATATGGTCCAGCTCCTACTACTGCCGAGGGATCTATTCAGAGTCCTGCTCCTAAAGGCTCACATGCTAAGGCAGGAAGAGGCAGAGGTAGAGGCACCGCTCAGCAATGGGCACGCTTGGTCACCGCAAAGGAAGTGCGTCGGCCGAGTCTACACGATGAGACAACGAGAAGAGGCTGAGACTTCCGATGTGGTAGCTGGTACATTCTCTATCTCTGGTCAAAATGTATTTGTGTTGTTTGATCCGGGTTCAACCCATTCATATGTTAGTGCTAGCATAGTCAGTTCACTTGTCGCTCCATGTGTGCAAATGGGTTTTGAAGTGCTAGTAACTAGTCCATTAGGACAAGAGGTCCGGTCAATGTAATCTATAGAGACCGCCCTTTGGTGATCCAAGGACATATTTTCTGTTAGACTTAATTGAAATGCCCTTCAGAGAGTATGATATCATCTTGGGCATGGATTGGTTAGCTGCATCATGCCATGATTGATCAGAGATCAAGATCACTTTTGGTCTCCTTTGTACGGTGATGTGGTAATACACGGGGAGAGGCATTTATCGCCATCAAACATCATTTCGGCTGCACTAGCCGTAAGGATGATTAAAAGGGTGTGAAGCATACTTGGCACATGTGATAGACACCCGGTGGGAGTCCAAAGACTAAGGGACATCCCTACGGTATGTGACTTTCCGGATGTATTTCTGAAGAATTGCCGAGATTACCTCCGAAAGAGAGGTGCGATTTGAAATTGATGTTATGCAGTGTGGATCCAATCTCTATAACGCCATATAGAATGGCACCGCAGAATTGAAAGAGTTGAAAGTGCGATTGCAAGAATTGCTTGACAAGGGCTTTATCCGCCCTAGTGTGTCACCTTAGGAGCGCCGGTGTTGTTTGTAAAGAAGAAAGATGGCACTCTCCGCTTGTGTATTGATTATCGGCGGTTGAATAAGGTGACAATAAAGAATAGATATCCATTACCCGCATTGATGACTTGTTTGATCGGTTGAGGGGTGCAATGTTCTCCAAAATTGACTGAGATCGAGTTATTATCACCGAAAGTACAAGAGCAAAGTATTTCTAAAGCGCCTTGAACCCGCTATGGCCATTATGAGTTCTTGGTCATGCCATTCGGTTAACTAATGCTCCTACGCTTTTATGGATCCGATGAACACTATTTTCAGACCATACCTCGACCGTTGTGGTGGTATTCATAGATGATATATTGGTATATTCGAGGAATGCGAAGAGCATGATAGACATCTGCGGATTGTACCGCAGACTTTGAGGGAGAAACAACTATATGCCAAATTGTCGAAGTGTGAATTTTGGTGAAAGAAATATCTTTTTGGGGCATGTAGTATCGAAGAGGGCATTAAGGTAGATCCAAGTAAGATTGAAGTCGCCCTTAATTGGAGGCCACCCGAAATGTCACGAGATTCGTAGTTTTAGGTTTAGTGGATACTACCGTAGATTTGTGAAGGATTCTCCATGTTGGCATCTCCATTGACCAAGGCTTAGAAAAGATGTAAAATTTCAAGTGACGGATAAATGCCAGCAGAGTTTTGATGAATTGAAGAGATGTTTGACTCAAGCTCAGCCCTAACTTTACCCACACCGTAAAGAATATACTGATTCTGATGCTTCTCACAACGGGTTAGGTTGTGTGTTGATGCAAGATCGAAATGTCATTGCCTATGCATCACGCCACTAAAACCGCATGAGAGGAATTATCCGACACATGATTTGGAGCTTGCAGCCATTGTGTTTGCTCTTAAGATCCGAGACATTATTTGTATGGGGAGAAATGTTACATCTACACGGATCATAAGAGTTTGAAGTATTTGGGCACCCGAAGAGCTGAATTTGAGACAGAGGAGATGGTTAGAGTTGATAAAAGACTATGATTGTCCGATAGACTATCACCAGGAAAGCTAATGTTGTGGTGATGCCTTAAGTCGCAAGACTATGGCAAGTCTACTGTTACTCCTTTGTCTTTGGTACATGAGTTAAGATCATTGCATGCCACCTTAGAGATTAATGATGAGGGGCGACAGCTTGCATGGCATGTACAGCGGTGTTGATTGATCGATTAGAATGGCTGCTCGAATGATCGAAGTATCGAAAGTCGATGGAAGAAGCCAGCAGGCAAGAAACCGTAATTCTCACTCGGAGATGATGGTCTATTGCTACACCAGGCGTAATGTGTGTTCCTAATGATGTTGAATTGAGGAGGATCATTTTAAAGGAAGCACATGAGTCTCCTTTTGCCATGCACCACAGTGGTACAAAAATGTATAGAGGGCTAAAGGAGCATTCTTGGTGGATGGGTATGAAGAGAGATGTGGCGAGTTTGTATCCAAATGCCTAACTTGTCGCCAAGTGAAGGCAGAGCATCAAGTACCACTGGGTTGTTACATCCACTACCGATCGCAGTGGAAATGGGAGAGAATAACGATGGATTTTGTGATGGGACTTAGAGGACACAAAAGAGTCATGATGCGATTTGGGTCATTGTTGACATCGACTAAATCTGCTCATTTTCCGATTCGGATGGACTACAATTTGGGACAGATTGGCGGGTTGTACATCGATGAGATTGTGAGATTGCATGGAGTGCCGATCTATTGTATCGCAGAGATCCTAGGTTCACTTCTAGATTCTAGGGTAGTCTTCAGAGAGCCCTATGAACTAGATTGAACTTCAGTAAGACATTCCACCCAAAGACATTTGGCCAGTCTGAGAGGGTAATTAAGATCTTTGAGGATATGCTACGGGATTGTGTTATTTAGTTTGAGGGTAGTTGGGATACACACTTGCCTTTGATTGAGTTTGCTTACAACAATGGCTACCAATCAAGCATTGGGATGCCTCCATATGAAGCTTTGTATGGCGAGAAAATGTAGAACCCCGTTGTGTTGGGATGACGTGGGTGAAAGAAAGATGATTGGACCGAAATTGTTCAACAAAGAGAGAAAATCAAGGTGATCCGAGATCGACTTAAGACCGCATCGGACCGTCGAAGTCCTATATTGATTTAAAAAGAAGGGATATTGAGTATGCGATGGGTGAGAAAGTTTTCCTCAAAGTTTCTCCTTGGAAGAGAATTATGAGATTCGCGAGAAAGGGGAAACCGAGTCCTCGTTTCATTGGGCCATATGAGGTTACGGAAAGAGTGGGTCCTTTGGCATATCGGTTGGCACTACCTCGAGTTGGAAAAGATACATAATGTCTTCCATGTGTCTATGTTGAGGAGGTATCGATCGGACCCATCTCATGTACTACCAAAGAGAAGAAATAGAAGTGAATCCGGACCTCACATATGAAGAAGAACCCATAAAGATTACGCTTATGAGGTGAAGCGACTACGGAATAAGCGAATCTGGTTGGTAAAAGTCTTTGTGGAACCATCATTCGGGCCAGAAGGATAATTGGGAACGAGAGGAGGACATGAGGAGACAACACCCACAGGTGTTCAGAGATTGATACCAGGTAAAATTTCGAGACAAAATTTATTGTAAGAGGGGGAGAATTGTAACACCCCGTTATATAGCACAGTATATTTCATCATTCCGAGACCGGTGTCGGTCTGGACAATTAATGGGATTAGAGCCACACTTAAGACAACTTGAGAAGCCATAAACACAAATAATTAGTAATGTTTAATTAGTTAACTATAAATAAGAAAAACAAAACATAAGAGGTTAAACGAGCGAGAGTCACAATGATGAGTGACCTCCTGAACGAGCTGAAGTCGTTTTAAACTCAAATTTTGAACCGTAAAAAGTGACGCCGGTCCTTAGGACCCTTATGAACACAATGGAAAAGAAAATCATGAAAAGAAGCTGTTAAGTCGGTCAAATAATTAGGTCGAGGAGCGGAAGAAATATTGGATTATTTGCAAACGGGATGAGCAGGCGAGGGCAATTTGGTCAATTGACCCAGGAGTGACTCGACCTAATCACAAATAAAATCGGTGAAAAGAAAATTTGAATCGAGAATTAAATTAAAGAACTAATAGAAAAAAAAAAAAGAAAAAGAGATTAAAATTAAAAAGTCAAAGTTATGACATCATGCATGATGTCATAACTAAAGTAATAAATTGAATTATTTAATTTGGGAATTAGGGGTCTTCCATAAGCCAAAAAAAAAAAAACGTGTAAAAACCAAAGGAAAAAATTAGGATTTTCTTCTTCCTTGCCACCCCACTTTCCTCCCAAATTCCTCCATGAATGGTCCTCCATTTAAGCTTACATTTAAGCTTAATTTTCTTCACTTAATCCAAATAACTCTCTTAAAAACCACCCTAGAGCTTGTTATTGCAACTTAAGAAGGAGATTACAAGAAGAAAGAAGAATTAAAGATAGGGTTTTGAAGCTTTAACAAAAGGTTAGTATGTTAAATTGTTACTTTTCCATTCAAATGCATGTTTAGGTAATTAAGTGAGCTAATAACTTTATTTAAATGAAACAAATATGGGAAAGAATTAAATTGAAATTTTGGGGCAGCTTGAGAGGAGTGTGGTTTGCATGAATATGATGCAATTGAGTGAGTTTAGAAGCTTTACTTAGTGAAATGATTAACATTAAAATTATTAGAAGTAGTTAAATGCAAGAGTTAGTGAGATTAAGGTTTCAATGCTAGGGTTTATGGACCAAAATTTGGAGAAATGCATAAATGGCATGTTTAACCTATTGTGAAATGAAATAATGGTCAATTATGACCAAATAAGTTGTGTGGGAATGATAGGAATGAAAACTAAATTCGGAGGTTAATGGTCATGCTGGCAGCATGACCAAACCCACTGAAGGACCAAAACTCAAATTTTACAAGCCCAATTGATATGCCACCAATTGGAGATGAAAATAGACATAAAAGAGCACAATTTTCATTAAGGAACCATGGCCAAAAACTGACCAAAACTTGGTGAAACAATTGACCAAAGTGAGTTGATTGCAGGCTGCCACTGCAAAACTGACCAAATGAACAGTAACTGTTCATTTGGTCATAACTCGAGCTAGGTAGGTCAAATTGACCTGAAATTTTGCCAGCAATTAGATATGATATAGACCTAAAACTTTCATGAAGAACACCAACCCAAATTAGGCCATTAACTCATTCAAATCATTGAGCAAAGTTAAAATTACTGTACTGAAATTCTGCAGAATTTTCATTGAGCAGCAATGTTTGGAGGGCTATAACTCTCTCCAGAAAACTCAGATTTAGGCGATTCTTGAATCGATGGAAACCTAAGACATAGTACAACATTTCATATGAAGAAAGTGAGACCGAATTATGAACTTAACTTGATCAAACAATTGACCAAAGTTGGACCAAAAATCTGCCAGCACCTAAATTGCAGTATGAACAGTGCACGTGAACAGTAAACTTATTTTGGCCATAACTTGAGCTACAAAACTCCGATTGAGGTGATCCAAAAATGAGAATACACTTAAGACAATAAGGAACATTTTCTATGAAGGAAGTTTTGTCAAATTCCAACAGTAGATCGACCAATGGAATAGTGCAACTTCGGAAAACAAAAACCGAAAATTGGCAATTTTGCCAAAATGACCTAAGCTTTAAACAAATGACCAAAACCAACAAGTTTGGTGACCAAAATGTGGTATGTGGGTGAAGTTGGAGTTCCCATACCCATTAAGCCTTAGAAAGTCAATAATTTGACTTGAATAGTGCAGTGAATAGTAACACGAAACACAAAATTTCGAGAACGTCGAATTTAACACGTTAGAGCTAGCTAAATGTGAAGTTAAGTTTATTTTGGATTTATTTTAAGTTCTTGTACTGAAACATTATATTTTTGTGTTTTTAATTTGATAAGAATATCGGGATGGAACCCGAGGAACCGAGTCGAGGCTAAAGGACGACTCGTTTGAGGTTTGTGCACAACATATACTTTTATAATCATCTTTTGCATATCGTTTTAAATAATGTGAAATATTGGATTATGACATTCTTATGATGTTGATCTAAATTGTTGAAAGTTATTATGTATATTTGAAAAGAAAATGTTTAGCAAATTGTTAAGATAATTTTTGAAACCAGTGTCATGACCACATATTTGAACACCTCACTAGCACGACTAGTGGGGGTAATTAGTTTCAATTTTGATTCCTTCTCCGGAGAAGTGTTGAGGTGTGCCAAGAGAAGAGGATGTGAATGGATATGCATTTATTTTAGCTAGCTCTCGTTGTGATTTGATTTCTCTTTAGCCTCGGCTATTGAGATTTTATTTGTTTCGAATGGCATGATTTAACTGTGGGTTTTATGAAATGTGTTTTGATACTTTGAAATAAACTTGGTTTACATGTAAAATCTTACAATGCATGATTGTATTTAATTTTCATGTTTAATCAAATTTTTGAATGAATGTGCTTTAAGTTTTGCATAAAGATTATTTTAGTATATTGTGCACCATCGAGTCTTAGTACTCGTGATAGCTTTATTCTTGTCAGATACAGAGATTAGAGGAGCAGCAGATCGAGTTGAGGTGTGTGAAGTCATCGATTTGAAGCCTTGGGTATAATTTATACCCTAATCAGTAAATACTTCTTTTGATGTATATATTGCACATAAATGTATGGACATGTAAAAATGGGTCTTGAGCAGCTTGTACACAAATTTGTATGAAGTTTGTAATAAAGTTTAGTTTGTGTTTCTTTTGATATAAATTTGTAAGGTTATGTATAAATTATTTTGTTTTTAATGAAATATGAATGATATTGATTGATGATTTTTGAGAATTATTGAACTTGTGAATTTTGATAAATTGATTGAGTTTGATTGTGAAACCGAAGTAGTGGTTGAGAAAATCTTTTAGAAGTGCTTTTTACAGGTATTCGAAGAACGGTTTTCTCAAAATACAGAGGAAACTCTGTCAAAATTTTTATCAAATTTGCGGAAAACTAAAATGGCCAAAAATATTAATTAGTTTTAATTTCAACTAAATGTTTTAAATACTCATTAGAAATGCTCACCACTTGTCAAAGATAAGAAAATTGTTTTAAAATCCCTTGTAGGGTACTTAATGAGTTATCGGTAGGTGAAGTTCGGTAGTTCATTAGGTATTCTACGGGATCATGTTATGCCTTACAGAGGGGTAAGGTGTGACACACTTCATGGGAGGAAATGTAGAACTCTAGTGTGCTAGACTGAATTGGGTGAAGATAAACTGGTAGGGCCAGACCTAGTGAAACAGACTGAGGAGAAAGTAAAACTAATCAAAGCCAATCTGAAGGTTGCCTCAGACAGACAGAAATCTTATGCCGACCTGAAGAGGAAAGAAATAGAATATGCGGTTGGTGACAAAGTGTTCCTCAAGGTGTCACTGTGGAAAAAGGTACTGAGGTTTGGAAGAAAAGTAAGTTAAGCCCTAGGTTCATTGGCCCATATGAAGTCATTGAACGTGTGGGTCCAATGGCCTATAAGCTAGCTTTACCACCAGAGCTGGACAAGATCCACAATGTGTTCCACGTATTTATGCTAAGAAGATACCGCTCAGATCCTTCACATGTCATCTCCATGGAAGAAATTGAAGTGCAACCGGATTTGACATATGAAGAAGAAACCATACGGATCCTGGCTCAGGAAGCAAAAGAGTTGAGAAATAAGCAGATTCCACTGGTGAAAGTGCTTTGGAGGCACCACAACACCAAGGAGGCAACTTGGGAAAGTGAAGAGATGATGAGGCAACAGTTCCCTCAACTGTTTGCATCAGGTAAATTTCGAGGACGAAATTTAAATTAAAGGGGAAGAGTTGTAATACCCTCATTGTAGCAACTCCGTACATTCTACTGTTCCGGTGACCAGTGTCGGTCCGGATAGCTGGAACGTCCGGAAAAATATTTAAACTAAAGTGAGGAATCATAATTAACTCAAATATTAATAAAAAAAATTTAGGAAAAATTGTAGAAATAATATACAGAAATTTTTACATGGTAATAAATTTTGATCTTTTAGGAATTTCTAAAATTTTTATAGAGTTTTATTTGTCAATGGAGAAAACAGTTCTTCAAAGCCTTTTAAAACACTTCCTGTATTCATTTAAACCACAACTCCATTTAAACTCATCACAATCCATTCTCAATCAACACAATTTCAAGCAATTCATTATATAAAAAAAAAAATTCAAAAGAAACTCAAGGATTTCATTAAAAAAAGATAACTAGCTTATATTACAAATATTTACATTGATCAAAATAAAATCCTAAAAGTTTAATATAACTACTCAAGTCAAGTACGTACATACACACAGATACATATATATTAAAAGAAATATTTACAATGGTATATTCTATATACCTGGTAATGACTCCAAAATAATGATTTATTCACGTCACCAGTAGCCTACTCTGCTACTTTATCTATCTCTTTACTTGCGACAACAATAAAAAGCTATCGCTGAGCCAAAGACTCAGTGGTGCACAACTTAAAGAAAATAATAATTTACACACTAACATAATCACAAATTTTCAAATTAAATCAATTAAATTATTAACACATAGAAATCATACTTTATTTCTAAAGCTAGAAAATTCCTTAAATAAATCAAATTTCATTTCACAAATCATAAAACAAAATTTTGAAAAGTCACACAGCTTGATCATAACACAAATATCCAATTCGTCCCAATAACCAAAGGCCAATGGAAAATGCAAAGGCTAGCTAATACAAATATATGAGTACTCATTTAATTCGTCCTCAACTGGCACACACTTCAACACTTCAGCTAGAGAGAGAATATAAATCTAATTCGTCCCACTAGGAAAGCTAGTGAGAAATTCAAATATGTAGTTATGACACTGTGGTTTCAAACCATTTCAACAATTTTCCAAGCATAAAAAATATTCATCAATTCACATTCTTATTTCATTTCAAATAATTTCCCAAAATTGGGCTAACAATACATAATTTTTGTGAATCAAAGTATTCAATAATATAATAAAAGACCATAAATTATTTTCACAACTCATTCAATGCCAAATTTAATTTGAAAAACAAAAGAGAGTTAGTTGTTGTGCACAAACCTCTTAACTAGTCTTAATTTGATCCAATTTTTCCTCCTTCCTTGGAGGGCTCCTTTCCCACTGACACATATAATTAGAGTGTTTCAATATCCATTCAACTTATTTCTAAATAAATAATCCAACAATTAAATTCTTATATACTTAATTTACCCAATAAAACTCATAAGATTTGAGTCCTTTGCAATTGGTATATTTGTGGTTACTATTCACTTACTATTCGTTCAAAATGTTGATTTTTTCATAATTAATAGGTATACCATTTCTAAATACATAGTTCTACCACATTTTGGGTTTTAATTTTATTGGCATTGGCTGCCAATTACAATTCAAGGCCTATTAAGAGTAATTTTAAAATTTCAGTTTTGGTCTCTTATGTTTTCTATTCCATTAGACCAATCTACAGTAAAAATTTGGCTAAACTTTTTTCATCAGAATTGTTCCTTAATGTGTCTAGTTTAATTTCCTTTTTGAATCACTCTATTTGGAGTTTTGTAGCTCAAGTTATGACATTTTTACCATAACTGACCGGATTGGTCATTTTCAAATTTTCTGGGCAAGTTTTTGGTTCTGGCAGTTTTGGTGACCTAAGTTTGGTTAGCAATTTGACTAGGTTATAGTCAAAATTTGAGTTTGTGTTCTTCATGAAAGTTGTTCTACTATGTCTAAGATTTCCAATGGTTCAAAAATCAGGTCATTTGGACCTCTCTACACAAAGTTATGACCATTTGAATATGTACTGTTCATTTAGTCAATTCTGCCCAAAATCAGGACACTAATTCTGGATTCAACCTAATTTTAGACCAACTTGTGGTCACTTTTTGGGCAAGGTTTTCTTCATCAAAATTGTATCATTGTGACCCTAGTTTCATTTGCAATTGATCTCACACAAATTGGAGTCATGCAATTCAACTTATGACCTCTTAAGTGGACAGAGGTCAGGCTATCTAGAATCTAACCATTCCACATTCATGATGTAACACCCTCACTTTAGATAGTCCGTACGTTCTACTACTCCAATGACCAATGTCTGACCAGACAGCTAGAATGTCTGGAACTATATGTAAACTAGAGTGAAGAGTCATAAATAACCCAAATAATGGTAAGAAAAAATTTAGAAAAATTTAAGCTATAAAATACACCAAGGTTAAATGAGCCGGTGCCCCGGTGATGGGTGACCTTAATGGGAAGTTATTGTCTTCACAGCTAGTATCCCTAAACCCAAGGGAAATTCCATGAAATAATTTTTGGGACTCCAGAGAAGAGTTATTGAGGTTTCGATGGCACTAGAATGCCAAGAAAATGCTTAGAAAAATTTTTAAATCGGTACAGATAATTTTAGTCTGTTAAGCAAAACGAAGGGCATTTTGGTCTTTTCGTCTTCAGAGATGATTTTTGACCAACTTGTCCATTTAAGTAAGTGAATTATATGGCATAAAATATGAATAAATATTGCTAAAAATTAAATTAAAAATGAGTAGGAAAGAAAAGAAAAAGAAAAAGAAAAAGAATAAAAATTTGAATTATAACATAAGATGATGTCATTTAACATGCCTCCACCAATCACAATCCAATAAGCTTTCTTAAAACAATTAAAATAGATAAAAATCAAAGAAAAAAAAAATCAGATTTTCCTTCTTATTCTTCAGCTTGCCGAGACACTTCCATGAGCCTTCCAGCATTGATGAATTTTTGAGCTTTATTTCCTTCCTTATCTCACGCCAAACCTACTAGTTGTCTGCACAAAAATTAATCCTAGCACCTTGAACAACCCCTAGGCAGCAAAAAGGAAAGGAAGCCAAGAAGTTTATCAAGCTTGGGGTTAGCTTTCAAAGAGTTTAGTGCTATTTCTCTTTACTTTCTCTTTAGATTTCATGTTGGGAGCATGAATTGAGTTGAAAATTTAAGGAATTGAAAGAAAATAATCATGTATGGACCAACTTCAATTTTTGGCAGCCTTGATGATTGAAGTGTTTGATGAGTTTTGAATGAGTTAAAATTGTTTATGGGTGGCTTTCAATTAGTGACCATTTGCCTGTGTTTGATGAGGAATTGAAGTGAATTATGGCTTTGAATTTGAGGTTGGGTATGCTGCCTCATATGACCTGCAAGGCTGGATATGAGTCCAACAAGTTTAGGTAGCTATAACTTGAGTGTTGTAGGTTTAATTGGTGCAAGGCAAATTGAAAATGAAACTAGCCACATAATGACACAACTTTGATGAAGAAACCTTGCCCAGAAAACAAACTTAGAATACCCTAAAAATTGACCAAATCCGGGTAACCAACCTACTGGTCCTAGAAATTGACCAAATGAACAGTGTTTGTTCATTTGACCATAACTCAGTGAAGAAATGTCCAAATGACCTAAATTTTATATCAATAGAAAGATTAGATAATTTAGAACAACTTTCATGTAGAACACAAAATCAAAATCTAGACTTAACCAAATGAAATTGCTAGCCAAAACTGAGCTACCAAATCTGGCAGAACCA
Organism: Hevea brasiliensis; assembly: GCF_030052815.1. NCBI lineage: Eukaryota > Viridiplantae > Streptophyta > Magnoliopsida > Malpighiales > Euphorbiaceae > Hevea > Hevea brasiliensis. The sequence continues at coordinate 8,315,001 of NW_026614585.1, forward strand.
GGACTGCCTAGAATTCTGGGTACAGGTCAATCTGGCCAGTTATGGTAAAATAGCCATAACTTGAACTACAAAACTCTAAATGGAGTGATTGAAAAAAGAAATTAAATAAGACACATAAAGGAACAACTTTCATGAAGAAAGTTTTATCAAATTTTTACTGTAGCCAGGTCCAATGGAACAGTGAATTTGGATCTCAAATTCTGAAAATCTGAAATAAAACCTAGGAGACTAGGATTTGAGTTTGGCAATCAATGCCAACAAAATAAAATGCAAAATGTGGTATCTTGGTGAACTTAGGTTTAACAAATCTATTATGAATTAAAAAGTCAACCTTTGAAGGGAAATGGTCAAGTGAATAGTAACCTCAATAATAGTAATGTGAAGGACCAAAACTTAAATTGTAAATTATAAGTTATATAAATAGTGTAAAAAATAAATGGATCATTTTAATGTATGAATGAGACATTAGTTCTCATTATTGTAGAAAGGAAAATTACTTTGAGTACAATGGTATAGAAGGATAATTGATGTGAATTCTGATCATATAAATGATCAAATGAATGTATAAATTATAATGAATGCATAAATTATGTAGAATTGTATTTTAGAAATTTATATTTCTGCTAGGAATAGAATTGAAATATTATAAATTATTATTGGAGCTTATAATGAAATAATGAAATAATAAAACATAATAACACTTAATGGTATCTATGTGCCCATGTATCACCTAGACACGTGTGTCAGATTGGATAGATTGGCATGCCAATAGGGTATTGTTTTAGCAGTACTGCATAAGGCTTTATGCCTATATTCATGGCTTTATGCCTGCACTCATGGCTTTATGCCCGCACTCATGGCTTTTATGTCTGATTATATGTTATCATGGCTTTTTAGCCATACTGACTGTATACGTGGTTGACGTTCCGTGTCCCATGGTGGGATGGCCCGAGGCACCATGGTGTCCAGTGCCAATAACCTGTTATCTAGTTTAATCAGCCTGTCATAAGTTACCTGGGCAGTGTAAATTATTGAAATTATTTACAAACATTAGTAATTCAAAATATTAGAAAGTATTGAATGAAATGAGAAAAAAAAAAAAGATTAACAATGGAAACATAACTGAATCAAGTAGTACAAATTAAATTTTCAGAATTGTAGGAACCGAAAATATAATACTCCTAGAATTAATCTGTATATCGAATATTATTACTGTATAAACTCAACACTTTCAAAGAGAGACAAAATAGAATATAAGATAGTTGATATTAGAAATATCATACCAAATTTAATTGATACTCGAGGATCTAAATTACACTTTAGAATTATACTTCAATCTTTCTTATTTGTATATATTATTTTATTGTTATATTATTGCACCACTAAGTAAAAATGTTTAGCATGATGGATTTGTTTCCTTCGCGCAGGTACTGAAGCTAAAACCCAGTGGATATTTGACTGTGATTTTTTGGAGTCCAGATCTGCAGAAGTGTCAGAAGTGCTCAAGGTTGTCACCTCCTCAGCAATGCATGTAGATAGGGCTCACAAAAGTTATTTTATGTATTTATAATTAGTTATTAATTGTAATGTAAATTATGGTATTGTAATTAATGGGTACATCATATAAATTGTGAATTTATGAAATTAGCTTGTAAATCATATAAATTATAAAGTTTGAGGATTTTGATACATAAATTGAGTATGAATGGATATGTATGCAAATGAGTTGCAACAATTGAATGTGTGATGAGATGATTATGAAAATAACTGATGAGATTTTATTGTAAAAATATTATTAAAATTTCAAGCAGGTGAATAGTAAAATACGCCAAATGGTAATAGAAACAGGGAAAACTCCGCTGGTTTTTCCATAGTAATATAATTGATATTAAAATATAACGAGAACAAAATTTTTAAAGCAATAAAGTAAGATAAAATAGGGTGCTCCGGTACCGAGTGTGACAAGTTTTACTCAGCTACACTGTAGTTGGGTGAGGGGTGTTACACATGACCTATCTCAATTCCAATCATTAAATTGTACTTATAAGCACCCTAATTTACCATAATTGAGCATTAAACACATCAATTTGTCTGCAATTCTAAAAATTCTTAATTTTTCCCAAAACCCTAATCACCAAGAACCCTAATTTTGCAATTGTCTAATTCATGTCAAATTCACTTCACTAATTATACCTAACACCTTATAAAACATCATAAAACATGTTTAATTCAATTTAACTCATCAAATCCTTCACTTTCACAAGCTGGCCGAATTTCATAAGGTTCCATACATGCATGATTTTTCATGTTTCTTTACATAAATTCATCAATTTCAACTTAATTTCATACATGTATACTTAATCAAGTAGAGAGAGATAACTCACCTATGTGAAGCTTTTCAATCTTCTTAAATTCTTCAATTTTCTTTTTTCAATGTTCAACCCAAAGTGAGATTTTAAGAATTAGTGTTGGGAATTATAGGAATTATGAGGGAAAATTAGGGTTTTAATGAGCTTTAATGGCTCATCATTGGAGCTTTTTGAGAGAGTGTAAGAGAGAGAAGGTGGGACTGCTAGGAAAAGAAGGAAGAAGGAAGTTTTTTTTTCTTTTTAATTCCCATTTAATTCTATTTGTACTTTTCTCAAATTAATTTAATTAAATTATAAATATTTATTATGTCATGCTTACATCATTATGATGTCATAAAGCATTTAATTTTTGAATTTTCTTTTCTTTTGTTTTTCTTTTCTTCCCTCCACCACTTTATTTTTAATCTATTTTTTATAAATTTAATTTCTTACATTTTAATGGACATTTAGGCTAAGAGTCACCTCCAAGAGTGAATTGACCAAATTGCCCCTTATCGGTCTATAAGTTTTTCTAACAGCACTAGATTGCTTCCTGAACTCTGATTCAATTATTTGAACTTGTTCTCTATTCTTTTCTATGATTTCCACATTACCATTAGCTCCACAATTATCCCTAGGCTTGGGGTGTCATAGGGTCCCATACGAATTTAGGGTAGCAACTAAACTCACAGTCACTTTCCGTTTCGGTCACCCATCGCCGAGACTTCAGCCCATTTAACTGATTATGCTTTGTTTTCTTATTTCCATTTCACCCTTATATGATTTCTATTAATTTTTATTTATGACTTTTCTAGATGATTTAAAGATGGTTCTAAACATCCTGACTGTTCGGACAGGCACTAGTCACCGGAACAGTAGAATGTATAGACTACTTAATATAGGGGTGTTACACAAACTTTATCTTAGACTCTTTTCTTTGACTTAATTCTCCCTTTACTCCAAAGTTCTCTTCTCCACTGAAAATATACAATTTCAAAAGTTTCAATGCTCATTCTAACTTCTACTAGTAGCAAATCCATTAAATTCCTATTGAATTCCTAAGATAGCTACACATTCTAACTATTCCCAACTACAGGGTAGCAATTGAACATGTCTTTAGAACTCAATTTCAGTTTAGTTTTAGTCATAATTTGTTAAAGTGATCTTCATGAAAGTTATTCCTCTATATTTTAGCTTTACTTATCATTTTGAATCACTCACTTTGGAGGTCTAGATCATCAGTTATGGTCAAAATATTAAGTACTGCTCCTGGGTGTTTTACCCTGCAATTCTCAGATTTTCCAGATTTTCACCTGAATTTGCATCCACTATCCGAGTACTTTATACCCAGAATTTGTACCAGGTCTCTAAAGCAAAGTTTTAGGCCTTTATCTTAAGTTTTCAAATCATTTTATAGCACCTGAATTAGAGATGTACAAAGGAAGATATGTCCTATTAACTACACGGAGGTCACAGGGCAGAATTGCTGAGTTGCAGGAATTTTCAGTTTGGAATTTCTTACTTGCTCTAAAATTTCAGCTATATTGCCCTAAGAATTAGCTATGGGTCAAAACTTAGAAATTGTAGGTCTATGTCTTAGTTTATTTTGACTTTAGAATAATTCAATTTGCATTTGTGTAGCTTAAGTTATGGTCATTTTACCAAAACTATTCAGGTGACAAATTTCTCATGTTTCCAGTCTGTTCCAGAATCAGAGCAGATTTATGGACTCACTTTGTCAAGCAAATTTGGATAGGTTATGGTCATAATTTGGCTTCATAGTCCTTATATGAATTGTTCCCCTATGTCTCAGAATTACATAGGTTCAAGAATTACTCAATTTGGAGTTTTATAGAGTGAGTTATGCTCAATTAAGTATGTACTGTTCATTTTATCAGTTTTCCATATTTTAAGTTTGCATTGCCAGATTTTAGCCCTAATTTAGGTATCTTCTGGTCATTTTCAGGGAAAGTGTTCTGTATGAAAGTTTTAGCATATTGTCTTAGTTTTCATCTCCCATTGGTTTCATCTCAATTGGAGTTATGTAGCACAAGTTATGAGCATTTAACCCCACTAGACTCAAGCTATCCAAATTCAGCACATGAGGCACAACTTTAATCCACTTAACTTCTTCACCAAATCCTCATTATTTCTCAATAAATACACATCCAATCATCATAATATAACTATAATAGCATTAAATATGCTTCCTATTATGAAAACCCTAATTACATAAAAACCCTAATTGCCATCTTTCAATTCCAATCAATTTTAAGTTCACAATCATGTTTACAACTTTATTTCAAGCTTAGAAATCAAATTAATTACATCAAAATACAAAACCCTTAACTCCATAACCCTTGACCGAAATTCCCCTCTTCACTATCATACATATTTTAAAGCAATTTTCATCAAAACTTTCAAAATTAAACTTGAAATCCACAAATTCATAACTAATTAAGCATGAATCTTCACTTACCTCAATTGGCTAACTTTCCTTCTTCACAATCTTTCCTTCTTCACAATCTTTCCAAACTCCTTGAAACTCTTGCTTGATTTCTTCACTTCAAGGGTTAATTCAATGTTTTCTCTTGATTTCCTATGGAAAATATGGGAAAAGTCAAGGGTTTAGAAGTTTGGATGAAGCAAAAATAAAGGAAAGAGAGAGACTATGGTGGATGGCACAATGAAGAGAAAAGATGAAGATGAAGATGATGATGTGGGATGACACATTTAAAGAGATATTTATCTTCATAAGTTAATTTTGTCTTCTTTTCAAAATATCATAATTATAATTTTAATTATATTTATTACAAATTCCATAATTCCTCCTATGTCCCCCTTTAATCTTCATACTTCTTTCACTTAATTAAATTCCTTTCTAATATATTAATCTTACTCATTTTAATTGACATTTCGGTCAAAAGTCAACTCTTCAAATGAATTGACCAAAATGTCCTTTATCAGGTTATAATCCATCTTTTTCAATAATACCAATTAAGTCCATAACCCGATAGTCACTTCGATTTTTATTCTGCTTATCTTAATTAATTTCTATCTCATTTTTAGTCCTTGAGTTAGCTTTGAATAATACTATTCACATACCGAAATTAGTACTATTCAGAACTCGAAATTCCCGAGACGTTACACTTCAACGCTGCAGTGAAGGGTCCCAATGCTAATGGTAATCAAAATCTGCCATGTCATTCAATAAGTTAATGACATCCTCATGATCTCTTTGAAGAGCATGATCACCAATTGCCCAAGCTCCATAATCTATCCAATTTCTTGTCACTTCATCCAAACCATCGTAGAAACAAATAATTAGAGAATGATTGGAAAGGTTGTGGTTGGAAAATTTCTCTACCATATTATTGAATCTTTCCCAAGTGGTATAAAAAAGTTCCAAGTGTAGTTGAGCAAAACTTGTAAAGACTTGTATATGAAACATTTTGAAATACCTCACCAAATAAGCAAATGGAAACAATAGAAATATAAAAGAAAAATTCAAAAAGAAAACACAAAGTAAAGTAATAATAAAGGAAAATTTAAAAGAAAATGTCTAAATTAACCAAACAACCAAATCGTCTAATATCAAATAACAATTCACAGGCAACGATACCAAAAACTTAATATGGTATCCACAAGTATATGGGCCGTATCAAGTAATACAGTGATAAGTAAAGTATCGTTCCCACAATGTGTTTAAAAGTATCGTTCCCACAATGTGTTTAAGTACTAGAATATAGTTATTTCAATTATTTAGACTAATGACAATTTATAGGAGAACTAAATTAATTAAATACAACAATTTAAATGTCAAATAAAGAAAATAGGCAATGGGTATGCAACTAAAGTCTTAATCTAAGTAAAAATTAACTAAATTAATAATGGATAGGCAAGAACAAAGACTAATTGATAGTAAAAATGATTCTAGAGTTGGGGTTTATGAATTAAATCTGTTGGGATTTGTCTTGGTTTATCCAATTTTAAGAGAAAATAGAGTTTGAAGGTAATTGATTCTGAAATCCTTTGATATCTTTTTCAAGCAAACCAAAGAGTATTTTAAGAAAATCAAACCTACTTTCATATGGTATTTGATTCACTTAAAACCTATTAAGTTTTGTAATCAGTCAATGCATCCTCTTAAATTCCAAGTTTATTTCTAAATCTAGGTGTTTTTAAGTTTAAATCATTGATTATCTATCAATAATTTTCACCTTTCGGTCCTTCAATCAAAGATTAAAAAGTATACCCAACGGGATTCAATATTAGGTAATTCATAGAGCACACAAGGAAAAGAATTAAAACTTATATTTATATAAATCTGGATAAAACCCAATCCAAATCCATAAATAAATTTAAGACATTATAACCCAACTCTGAAATCTTAGAAAAACTATTGTATCATGATAAAATTTATAAAAGAAAATGATAAAACTAAGAAAGAAAACATAAAAATATACTAAAAATAGAAAAAATCAGGTAAAGGAGAGCCCAAAACTCTGAAAAACTGCAGCTGAATATCATCTAGTAGTAGTTCTCTAGCAGAAATGGTGTCCTTGCTTCTCCTTCTTATTCTTTTTCTTTTCTTTTCTTCCATTTTTCTTCTTCCTATTTTCTTCTTTTTCTTCTTATTAGGGAAAAGACTAGAAAAAGATGCTTTTATATGGTTCCAAAAGTTGCCCTAAAGTAGGTCTAAAAAGATATAAGGGCAAATGAATGGATAGGAAATGAGGTGTAGAAATTTTGAGGTCAGCATAAATTTTCACATTTCTAAGGTGTCTGCTGACAGAGTTGCTTAACCCTAAGCGACATCTTAAGCAAGGTTCCAGGAGCTGCACTGCCTATCGGCATAGGGTAAGTAGGTTTTTCAGCAAATCTCATCAGGTTTTTGTGTTCCAATGAATTTTTTGCTATGGTTGACTTCCAGCTTAATTTGAGCCACATCTTAAGCACTACGACATACTTTATCTTTTTCCATTCTTCAAGCTTCCAAATCTCCTCAAATCATCTCCTAATGCATCATTGACCTTCAATTCATCACAAAGCCTATTTAAAATATTAAAATTTTAAAAATCAAATGTAAAGTAACTAAAATTAACATTTTAGCTAAAATAAAGCTAAAAACATAAAAAGTACTCAATTATAAGCAAAATAAATGTAAAACTACTCTAAAATGCCTATATGAAATGAGTGTAATAGGAACATATTGAAGAAGGTGGTTTGAGTTTTGTCATGAAGAAAAAATGTCCAAGTTGATTTATTATCATAATCAATAATGGTCAGTACATGACTTGCACCCGTAATGGAAGAAACTCTGTAGAGGCCCCAAAGGTCAATATGGAAAAGTTGGAAGGGATAGGTAGAATAGGTTTGGCTGATGGGAAAAGGAAGGTGTTGCAGTTTGGAAATATGACAAATATCACAGGTGGAAATAATTGGTTAGTGCTTTATCTGTGGGATGTGATTGATGACCTCTTGTGAAATGTATCCCAGCCTATAATGCCAAATGGGAAAAGAAGCACTATTATCTTTATTTGGGTTATGAATGGGAATACAAGAGGTGTTACAGGCTTTATTACTAGTAGAAGCATTGTGTTTGAGTAAGGCAATACTTGATGTTGAAAGATTCACTGTCTAACCTGTATAACTCGCCTTGCATCTTCTCAATAGCAATCACATCCTTAGTCAATAGGTCTTACAAAAGACATTAGTAAGAAGTGGTTAATTTACTTATAGACAACATATTGTACTAAAAAGTGGCTATATGGAGCACATCAAATAGCTGTAACTTTGGATGCAAATTAATATTACCTATATGATGGATAGCTTTAATTGTACCATTGGGTAACTACATGGGAGGGGTATTCTTAAGAGGATGATGATTATCAAATAGGTAAGTGTAGACCCTTATTTTGTGATGAATATGTGCATTGATGCCGTGGGAAACCCGATGATGAAAAATTATATGACTGTAAGATGTAATTGGAGGCATGGAGCTGAATTATTAATTCCGTGGCATGATCTTGAAAAAATAAAAATAATAATAAAGTTTTGGGAAAATTAATTTAATTAAATTTAAATAAAATTTTATTTTGTTTAAATTTAATATGGGTAGGTCTTAAATGGATCTAATTAAGTTTAATTGGGCTCCATGGGCCTAAGAAAGCCTAGTTAGGAATTTTAAATGGGACCCATTTAATTATTTTCTAAAAATTAAAATAACAAAATATCTCTATCCTCCTTGGCCCCACTCTCTTCCTCACTCCCTATTGGTGTCACCCTCTTTCCCTCTCTTTCTATTGGTTGGAACACCTCACTCATATTCTAGTCTCATCCAAATTCATCAATCCTAGTCATTTAAATTATCTGAACTTTATCACACTAGGACTCCAAACCCTGCCACACCTCTTCCTCACTCCCTATTGGTGCCTTTCATTTTTCCCTGTCTTCCTATTGGTTGAAACACCTCACCCATATCCCAGTCTTATTCGAATTCTGCAATCGTAGTTGTTTAAGTCATCTAAACTTTATCACCCTAAGACTCCAAACCCTGCCACACCTCTTCCTCACTCCCTATTGGTGCCTTCTATTTTTTCCTGTCTTCCTATTGGTTGAAACACCTCACCCATATCCCAGTCTTATTCGAATTCTACAATCGTAGTTGTTTAAGTCATCTAAACTTTATCACCCTAAGACTCCAAACCCTATCACACCTCTCTCCCAAAACCCTATAAATACCCTACTACAGAAGGGAAGAAGAGGATGATGGGAGGAAAGAGGAAGAGAAAATTCAGAGCTATAAGAAATTTAGAGATATTTAAGACTCTTTGAGTTCTTCCCTATTTTTTTCTTTTCTTAAAGAAGATTTTCATACAAGATTTCTGGAAGGTCAGTTTTTATTGTTTTCTTTTCAAGATTTATGCCACACAATATCTTAATTCTATGTTCTTTGTCTTCAATTTATTTTATATGTTTATATAGATCATGTAATCATGTTTAATTTGAGGGGATACACAACTCTGCACATGTTTAGTTTCTGTCTCTTGTACTTTTATTATTTTTCTTTATTTTCTTTATTTTTTGTTACAAACAAAATTGGTAAGTAGCCCTAAGGTGAGTACCAAAGAGGGCATTTGCGCGGAGCTTATATGGAGCTAAACGGGAGTAAACCAGGGATATCATTGCCATACTAGAAGAGAAGACCCTTTTTTAAGGGTAGCTTGCCCCAATGGCAACTGCATTTACCAACAGGTAAGTAACTCTAAACTTATCGAATAACCATTAGCATGAAATTGTAATAATAATAGAACTTTTATTTGGTAAATTAAAATTAACTTTGTTTTTAATTTAACTGACTTTTGCATGTAATTAATTTAAATAAATACTTTGTAAATTAAAATTAATCTTGTTTATAAATTAAACTAACATTGGCATGTAAATAAATTTAATTTAATACTTGGTAATTGTAAGATAAATTTGCATGTTAGAAATCTTTATTAGGTTGTGATTGTTTAGGCCTTATGTGATATTAGAATAAATTACACATGTACATAATTAACTTAGCTCAATAATCCTTAGGGTAACTTGGTGAAAATTAATTAATTAGGTTAAATAGAAACGTAGGGTTATTTGAAATTGAATTTGTTTATAAATTAAATTCTTAATAATAAATTAATTTTAGTCATCTGGTAAATATCATTTAAATAATTAGCAACCCCATAGATAGGAATTACTTGTGCATGAAAATTGTTTGTAAACAATAACCCTTTTGTGAATTACTTGCGTGTATAGGATTAGAATTGCATTTTTTAGGATAAAGTTTAATAAAGGAATAATAAACAAGACTTCTGGAAACATTAGTAGAGAACTGGCACTTGAATCAACGAGGTTAGACCAGGCGTAAGGGGTGCCTAACACCTTCCCCTTACGTACCCACTATCCCGAACTTAGACATTGGGCTATGGTAATGACGGTTGTGGAAACTCTGCAAGGAGTAAGTTGCCATCCATGACTCTCGGAAGAAACACTGAATATGTCCCAGTTATTACCCGGGTGGCGACTCCTGTCTATCTATACCTTCGTGGCATAAATCCTTAGTACCGTGGTAGTATTATGGGAAGACGGTACTTACCAGTGGTTTGATTCTATTAGGATTGTATGAAGTGCATGTCTAGGAAATGCTGTCTAAGGAGGTGGTATTTAAGTGAGACCATTGTGACTCCACCATCTTTCTTGGGAATTACCTGGTGCATTTTATATAATTCCAATGGATGATATTTCGCCTCACGGCCCCCTTGCCCTACAGTAAGTACATGGGAGGGGTATTCTTAAAAAGTAAATACGCCAGATCTACAAATCTAGCTAGAGATCAAGAAAGGATAGTGAAAAAAATAATTGCCAAATCTACATAGGTTCTTTGCTCTGATACCATGAGAAAAGCATGAGAGACGAAGAATATTATGGGAAATGAAAACTGACTTCATTTATGTTGTACAATTGTTTATATATAGCTAAAGGTCAATAAAGCATCCAATATCTAATTGCCAACTCGACTTTAGCTAATTGACTGCAATAGCAAACTCGTAACAATGATTCCTACCTTTTTATTTTCTATTATAGAATAGATAACATGCATTCTTCAGGAGGAAAACCTAGATGAAACTACTTGGATGGATATGGTGGATGCACGAAATCAATTTCCCCAACTTAGCCTTGTGGACAAGGTTGATCTTCAAAAAGATGGCAATGTTAGTAATATAGCTAAAAGCCCAGGAAAAGCCAATCTAGTCACAAAACAACTAAGAGTCTACTATAGGAGGAATGAAAGAGGGTTAGAAGAACTTAATGAAACAACAAAGGAAGATAGGGGAGAAAAGTCAAGAAGCTTGCATGTGTATAAAATAAAAGAGAGTTTCTTTTTTTTTTAGAGATAATTACAAGAATATTTCCACTTGGAGATGCTCACCAAAAGTGGTGCCAATGCAAGCATCAATAGTGGTTACAAATGCAGGCAAGACAAAGGGTTTTCTTTTTTTAATTATGTTATAATCTGGGGCTAGATCATTGGCTAGTTCGAGAGCATTTATCTTGGTTATCATTTGTTAATTTTTCTTTTCTTCTTGTTGATAGAAAGAGAGAGGTTAGTAGAACATTTTTATTGTAATTATGAGCATTGTATTGACTAGAAAAGGCAATTTCTACCATTTAATTAGAATTGAAGCTTTGTTTTCATTTTCTCAAATTACTTTTTGTGTTCCTAACTCTGTATTGTGCATCACAAAATCTTATAAACTATAAAGAAATAAAGCAAACAAATCATAACAATAAAAATTACATGGTTCACCCTCTCAACATAAGGTTATATCCATGGGAATGCCATCTTTCACATATCTTCAAATATAATCAACAATTACATGCTTAAAACTATCTACCCATCAACCAAATTACACTTAAAAGAACTACACTACATAACTACTCATAATAAATACTTTAGTTAGTGATGTGTCCATAGGTACACAGATCACACAAGTAATATAGTGAAGAGTAAAGTATCACTCATAGTAAATATTGTCTTTAATTACCAAAACTTATATCGATTTCACTAATATCTAGACTGCCTATTTAAATTGAGTAAAGGAAATTAAAAACAACTTAAGCTAAGATTAACTAAAATTAAACTAAAATTGACTTAATTGAAAATTAACTAACAAAAGAGCAAAGATAAGAGTTAAAAATAATCAAAAGAAGGTTAGAGATTTTAACTTCACTTGACCCATTATACAATTTTACTCAATTTTGTCATATGATAAATTTAACTATCTTAGCAAGGGCAATAACACAAATATATTTAATAATCCTTCCCAAGCATTATTAAACCTTTCAATTAACTAACATAGCCCCAATTTCCCAACAAGAATTATTTGGTTAACCAAAACATTAAAAACCCAAGTTATAAAAAAATACCCTATAGTATTTAGCCTTAGTTTCCACTCTTATCTAAATAACTATGTTAATGGTTGTTCTAATAAGATTCACAAAATGCTTCCTAGCCAAATCATGAATCAAAGATCATTCAAGTATTATTTCAAACACCCAAAAGCATTAAATTAGAAAAACAACCATTAATTGCTAAAATAGAAAAAATAAATCAAAATTAATATAATTATTTAGGTCAAGCTACATCAAAATCTTTAGCTAAAATATTTAGCTACTCATAAAAAAAAAAAAAAAAAAAAAAAACTCTATCATAATAAAAAAAAAAAAAGCTCTATCAAATCAACACCACACATCATCCAACAAAATGGGTTGTTCTAAAGGGAAAAAAAAAAAAAAAACAATATAAGATAAGGAAGAATAAACTCTATGAAGATTTGTTGCAAGAGACCCTTCTAGCTTCCAAGACCTTTAAGAAATCCTCCTTCAAATCCTAGCTCTTCCTTCCAAAAATGGGTTCTAAAGAGTGTTTGGATGCTAAAGGACTCTCTCCATGTGAAAAGAAGCTTTAGAATGCAGATAAAACCATTTTGATCCTTCCTCTCTCTTCCTTCCCATGTGTCAAAACTGTTAAGGGAGAAAAATGGCCTAATGAGATCTCACGCTTAGGCTGTGCACCGCCCTTGGTTTCACGCCCTAGGTGTAAGATCATGTTTGCCCAAAAACTCTTTGAATCTTCAATTTTTCTTCAATTCGGCCACAAGTCTCATGTCTACGGGTGTGAAATGCCTCTTCCCTCATGGCTTGGGCATGAAAAAGTGCACCAAGATGCTCCCAAATGACCCAAATGATTCCTTTAACGTGATTTTAACATTCATGTTCATTTTTCACATAGAACAAAACAAAATTAACAAAATTATACTTAGAACAATAATATTAACAAGATTACTAATAAATATAAAAATTAAACATAAAGAGAACAAAAAATGCTAAAAACCAACAAAATTAAACAAAATAAATACTATATTTACACCACATATCAATTAGTCCCTCACATTCTCTTCTAGATATAACCCAATATATTTATTATTTTAATTACTTTATATGCCACAAAGGGTGTCTTTAACTACCTAGGCAAGTGTCCTTATCAATGGACAAGAATTTCTTCATCTCGAATTCTATTTGTTTTTTTTTTTTTTTTTTTTTTTTTTATGTTAGGCTGAAGTCTCTTTTCTCAATGGGGTGCGATTGATAATAATCTCTTCCTCTCAAACTATGCCTTTTCTTCACCTTAGGTTAAAGCCTTTTTCTACAATGGGCAACATCCAAATAAACTTTTCACAATACTTTTATTTAAAGTATTAGTCCCTTAGTCCTAAATTAATTAGAAATCAAACTCAATTTAGGAATAACAATACAGTCGGAGTTCTAGATAATTTAGGAAATAATCCTCTATCTTGTTGAAAAATATTTCTTCCACTCAAATTTGGAAAAGATCTCTTTCAAATCCACCAGAATTTTGAGTCACAAATTTAACACTCTTATCATCTCTCAAAATTGAGTTCCCTACAAACTCTAAATTTGGTAAAAAAACAAGTTGAATGGCAGTATGCTTGCTAGCTTGGTTGAACTTAAAGCAATGGCTAAATAATTAAGTGAACCTTTATTTGCTCTATGGTGGTGGTTGGTTAACTGGATCATATATCAACTATTACTTCCAAGAAAATTTATTTGTGAGCATACATGCTCAATTTCATGAATACAAGGAGAATCTTTCTATTCTTACAAGCATAGATCTATTTGAGAACAAATTTCATGGAGAGATTCTTGAAAAACTGATGAAATTAGTTGGTTTGTTGGTTTTGAACTCGCTAGGAAACCGCTATAGTGGCCAAATTCCTTGAAGCATTTCAAAATTACTTAAGTTGTTATCTCTTTATCTCTCAAGCAATAGGTTGTCAGGTCCTATTCCCCAAGCATGTCTCCGTTGAAATTTTTAGGAAATTTGTGGTGCCTATTTACTTGTAGATAACTGAGATAGTTTTTTGGAAAAAACTTTTAAGAAAATTGGAAAATAGAGTCTTATTTTCACTTGTACAAATTTTCCAAACAGATAATTGGAACGCCACTTTTCCTATTTTCTAAAAATTAACTAAAATTTGCAGAAGTTTTAAGTTGTTTTCCACTATTTTTCCATATAAAAAAATTGTTTTTCAATTGTTTAGAAAAATATTTAGCTACAATTAAAAAAATTAATCATATTATTATAAAAGAAATGAATAACACATATTAAAAAATTTTAAAAATAAAATAAGTTTTTAAATATATTTTATAATGATTTATTTTTTAATTGTGAAAGGTATAATTTTTTAATTTTTTAAATTAAAAAATCATTTTCTATTTGCATGTCAATAAATTTCATTTGGTTTGTATAAAGGAGTGCGTTAAATAAGTTTTTGTAAGATAGACTCGGATAAGATTGCTTATGAAAAATAATTTTTTTTTATTTTTTATAAAAGAAAAATAATTTTTTTATTAATATTTTTAAAAAATAAAAATATAAAATAAAAAAAATTTCACAAACAATCTTATGCGGATCTATCTTACAAAAACACTTATTTAGCGCACTCCTTTATACAATTCAAATGCCAACTTTTAATGCATCATCTTTTGCATGGGAACCCAGGTCAGCTGTTGTCGCCTACGCTCTTACAATGGAGGAAGCAGTGGTGGAGGGAAAGATGAAGCTGATGATGACAATGGCTTCTTTGATTGTAGGTTTGTTGCTTCCTTATTTGTTAGCTTTTGTGGATTGGATTGTTGACAGATTGTCAAGTGTGACAGTGTTGGAAGTGGGAGGTCCCACATCCAGCAAGAAAGGGCAAAAAAAAAAAAAAAAAACAACGAATAAAATATGAAGCCCTAGTAAAGTCAAGGCCACTTTGTCAATAAGCTGGAGCCCAATGAATTAAGCTCACTAAAAGATCCCAATCCATGCTTCAGCCCATATTAAATTTTAACGTTGTGTCAGAGTTTGAGCCTCAGCTATAGGAAGAAGAACTCAGCAAGGCAGGTATAGTTTTCTTTTTCTTCCTCAGTAAGTGATCAATTCATTTAATATTCTATAGAAGTAATTTTGTAAAATTTCCACCTTTAGATATTAAGAGTTTCCTGAATTTCGAAAGTTTTCAATTTCCCATATGTTCCCGTGAGACAGTGTTTGGAATGCTCTCTTCTTAATGTTCCACTTACATGTATTGGAAAAAAAAAATTTTGTTCTTTACTAGCGACTGTTTCTGCTGCAAGTCTTATATCAAAGTACGGAAGAATATTCCTAAACATGCAGGTTACCATTTTTGGGCTTGCATCTAAGACTCATTTGTCATGGCTTCATTTTTATTGAGTTCTATAAATCATTTTCTTTTATTTGGATGAACAAGAAGCATAAAAAATGAGGAAAGATCAGGCTGGCGAATGTACTGCTTTATTTTATGAGTCGTTAAATTTGAACGTTGGGTTTGGATTTGCAGTAGGTTTATTACTTATTTTATTTTTTGCAATCAAAAGAAAAGGGGGTTGTGTCTACTTTGCTTTTGTGGACAGGTTCAATGCCAAATTGTCGAGTGCAACGTACAGAAAAGCTATATAGGAACAAGAATTCAGGACAGATGCTGAGTTTTCCATTGTTTTTCTTCTGTTAGATTTCAGTTTCTTGTACAATTTGCAAAATCATTTTGGTCACTTTAGCAAAAAAAGTAATTACATTGACTTGGCCATTTCTGCTACATAAAATTGCTTTCTGTGATTAGATTAATATCTTCTCTTATTATCTCCTCAAGCTATAAGTTGTTGGAATATAATTTAATCATGGATTCATTTAGTTTTCATAATATCCTACAAGATTTAAATTTTAAGATTTTTGTATTTCTATTTTTAAAGAAGTGATCTAAACTTAACTAATTGTTTAGATTGATGTGAGATTTCATTTATTTAGTTAGACTTTATGCTATACTAGTGATATATCTGCGCGATGCTGTGGGTGAATATTTTTTTTTTAATATGAATTAAAAAATTAAAAAAATTAAATATTGTATATTTTTTTAATAATATATAATAATGATATTAATTTTAATTTGTATATTTTAAGTTATTATCTTAATAAGTTGTATTTTTAAGAACAACATTTATATTTTTTTATAGTCTATTTGAGGTAATTAGGATTTAAATATTTCATATAAATATGTAGACTCTTATTTTGTGATTTATTATGAGTATGTGCATTGAGGCTGTGGAGAACCCGATGATGAAAAATTGTATGATTGTAAAATATAATTGGAGGCATAGAGCTAAATTATTAATTCTGTGGCATGATCTTGAAAAAAAATAATAATATATTTTTTGAGAAATTAATTTAATTAAATTTAAATAAATTTTTTTTTGTTTAAATTTAATATGGGTAATTCTTAGATGAACCTAATTAAGTTTAATTAGGCCCCCATAGGCCTAAGAAAGCATAGCTAGAAATTTTAAATAGAACATATTTAATTTATTTTTTGAAAATTAAAATAAGAAAAATATTTTTTCCACTCTCCTTCTCCCATACAAACTCTCTCTCCCACTTAGCCCCACTCTCTTCCTCACTCCCTATTGGTGCCACCCCTTTTCCCTCTCTTTCTACTAGTTGAAACACCTCACCCATATCCCGGTCTTACCCAAATTTCTCAATCTCAGTTGTTTAAATTATCTGAACCTTATCACCCTAGGACTCCAAGCCCTACCATGCCTCTTTCCCTCTCCCATACAAACTCTCTTTCCCACTCGGCCCCACCCTCTTCCTCACTCCCAATTGGTGCCGCCCCCTTTTCCCTCTCTTCCTATTGATTTAAACATCTCACCCATATCCCAGTTTCAACCAAATTTTGCGATCCCAGTTGTTTAAGTTATTTGAACCTTATCACCTTAGGATTCCAAACCCTATCGCACCTCTCTCCCAAAACCCTATAAATACCCTACTAAGGAAGAAGAAAAGGAGAGGAGACAAAAAAAAAGGAAAGATTCAGAAATATTCAAGGCTATTTAGAGATATCTTAGGGCTATAGAAAATTTAAAGATATTTAGAAACTCTTTTAGTTCTTTTTAATTTCTTTTCTTTTCTTCAAGAAGATTTTCTTGCAAGATTTCTTGAAGGTTAATTTTTGTTATTTTTTTTTCAAGATCTATACCACATTATATTTAATTCTATGGTCTTTATCTTTTGCATGTTTATGTGAATCATGTAATCATATTTAATTTGAGGGTATATACAACTATGCACATATTCAGTTTTCTATTTTCCAAGTTTTTATTACTTTCTGTTATCTTATGAATCTGTAAATTTTTTTTTAAAAAAAAATTATATTCATATTTTACACAAAATTTATTAATTTTAGGCTCAAGAATCACTGAAAAAGCTTTTGTATTTTGTACGTTATGGCTGTTTGAAGTTAGAGTTCCTGTAAAACCCAATTTGCAGCCTACCCTAATTTTGAAGCCCATATCTTCCTTGTTTATTAATATTTTTGTGCAAATCTGGTGTCCAAAATTAATTTTAGAATCTTATAAATCTTTTCCAATTGGTTTCATATTCATATCTATTGTGGTTGATGAGTTATGAACTTTACAAAAAAGTAGTGCGATTCTGTGACTAGGAAATGTTATGATTTGTGTAGACCATTTAACTAGGGTTTTGTTTGGTCTATAAATTTTATGATCTTATATGATATTTTGGCTGTCTTATACAATTGTTTCATGATTTTTAGGCATGTCTTACTATTTTTCAAAAATCGGATTTCTTATTACTATTAATCTACCAAAATCTGGGAATTGAATATTTATGTATGTTCTTGAGTTCTAATTGACATTTGAATTATTTTTCTGTGTCCTTTTAATTCATGAAATGTTATGAAGTATTTGGAATATGTTAGAAAACCTGGACCCTCAGGTAGTTGTAACTAATTAGGAATCTTAACCCTTTAGAAAACTAAAGTTAGAATCCAATGTGAATTGTTATTAGTATTTTCTTATTTTCTTTACTTTCTTTATTTTCTTTAAGTTTTCTTTATTTTTTTTTATTTATTACAAATAAAATTTATAAGTAGCTTAAGGTAAGTACCAAAGAGGACATCTTCATGGAGCTAAATGGGAGTAAGTTAGGGATATCATTGTCATACTAGAAGAGAATGCCCTTTTTTAAGAGTAGCTTGTCCCAATGGCAACTGCAATTACCAACAAGTAAGTAGTCCTAAATTCCTAAAATAACAGTTAGCATGAAATTATAGTAACAATATGATTTTTATTTGGTAAATTAAAATCAACTTTATTTTTAATTTAACTGACTTTTGCATATAATTAATTTAAATAAATACTTGGTAAATTAAAATTAATTTTGTTTATAAATTAAACTAACCTTGGCATATAAAATAAATTTAATTGAAAACTTGGCAATTGTAAAATAAATTAGCATGTTAGAAATATTTCTTAGATTGTGATTGTTTGGGCCTTATGTGATATTAGAATAAATTACACATGTACATAATTAATTTAGTTTAATTATCCTTAGGGTAACTTGGTGAAAAATTAATTAATTAAGTTAAATAGAAACTTAGGATTATTTGAAATTGAATTTGTTTATAAATTAAATTCTCAATAATAAATTAATTTTAGTCATCCGATAAATATCATTTAAATAATTAGCAACCCCATAGATAGGAATTACTTATGCATGAAAACTTTTTGCAAACAATAACCCTTTTGTGAATTACTTGCATGTGTAGAACTAGAATTGTATTTTTAGGATAAAGTTTAATTGATGAATAATAAATAAGACTTCAAGAAATATTAGTAGAGGACTGGCACTTGAATTAACGAGGTTAGATTAGGTGTAATGGGTGTCTAACACCTTCCTCTTACGTACCCACTATCCCGAACCTAGACAATGGTTTATGGTAATAATGGTTGTGAAAACTCTGCAAGCAGTAAGTTGCCATCTATGACTCTCAAAAGAAACACTAAATACGTCTCGGTTATTAACCGAGTAGTGACTCTTCTCTATCAATGCCTTCGTGGCATAAATCCTTAATACCGTGGTAGTGTTATGGGAAGATGGTACTTACCAGTGGTTTGATTCTATTAGGATTGTATGAAGTGCATGTCTAGGAAATGTTGTTTAAGGAGATGGTACTTAAGTGAGACCATTGTGACTCCACTATCTTTTCTGGGCATTACCTAGTGTATTTTATATAATTCTAATGGATGATATTTTGCCTCATGCCTTATTACGACCCACCTTCTTACAAAATTTTTTTAGAAAATATTAATAATCGAAGAAAATATTTTGTTGTGTAATTTGTAGATTTTTTTTTTGTTATATTTAAAGTGATAGAGATTAAATACTTTATATAAATAAAAATTTAAATTATATTTATTAGTTGTTAAAAAGCAATTTATTTTTTAGCCATGGAAATAATATTTAAATTTATTAATTTTAGATATATTTGAAAAATAAAATAATATATATACATATTATGTTATTTATTAACGAATTTTAAAAATAGAAAAAAAATTAAATAATATATATTTTAATAATGTACTAATAATGATATTAATTTTAATTTTTATACTTTAAATTATTATCTTAATGGGTTGTATTTTTTAGAATAATATTTATATTTTTTTTATAGTCTACATTGAGGCAATTAGGATTTAAATATTTCATATAAATATTTTTAAAAAATATTAATAATCGAAGAAAATATTTGGTTATGTAGTTTATAGATTTTTTTTTTGTTCTATTTAAAGTGATAGAGATTAAATACTTTGTATAAATGAAAATTTAAATTATATTTATTGGTTGTTAAAAAGAAATTTATTTTTTAGCTATGGAAATAATATTTAAATTTATTAATTTTAAATATATTTGAATAATAAAATAATATATATACATATTGTCAACACCATATTTTGGCCGATCCCCGAAATCAATAGATTTTGAAATCGATCCCCAGCACCGAGCCTCTATGTCGTTCAATTCATTTCCGATCTCTCTTCATTGGGATCAAACCAAAGCCAAGTCTCTTTGCCAAATAATCATATTTCCGATCTCTCTTTATAAGAAATCAAACCAGTACCAAGTCTCCATCCTTACCGATCTCTCGAACCAATTATCAAGACTCCTGGCCAGTCAATCACATTTCCGATCTCTCGTCAAGCGAAACCAAACCAACATTAGGTCTTCGTGCCACCCAGTTTTATTTCCGATCTCTCTTTAAGATTTTGTGGATAATTGTTTGATAAAGTTAAGGTTTCAATCCGGTTTAATGATGCTTATGATCTTAATTGTTCAAGTCAGGTTTCCAATTTCAATAATCTTAAGTTTCGTTCGATGTTAATTCTCTTCCAATCTCATGCTTACAATGTTTTTCCGACCTCTTATACTTAGATTAATAGTCACTTTTAAGTTTGATGTTCTAATTGGTTCGAACAGTTAGGCGCTTGTACAATTTAGATACTTTCCGATCTCATCAAGACATTGAACAAAAAAGGAACTTCATTTCATTTCAAATTAAAAATATATACAAGTCATTCGGCTGGAGGATCACCCCCAGCCTGTTCTACATTTTGTTCACCCCCTCTATCATCTTCAGCCTCCTCCTCGCTATCCTCTTCGTCTTGGGGAGCCAAGTCCACCATCCAGGAAAAGTCCTCCTCGGGATAACGCTTCCTGAGCTCTGCCAAAAGATCCCCGTGGACGTTCACATAAGCGCCGGCCTCCCTCGTTACTGCCTCTTCTTCTTTTGCTCTAAGTTCTTTAGTGAGGCGAGCGATATCAGCAGCTCGAAGTGCCTGAGCTTCTTCAAGGGCATGAGCCTGCTCGGCCAGTTTATCTTCATAGAACTTCATCCGTCCCTCAATTTCAGCTATGTAGTTCCGGGCGGATGAAAGTTGGGATCGGACGGAAGCTGCTTCCTGACCCACCTTCTCGATCTCCTACCTCAAACGGTGAACCTTCTCCCGGACAATATGTTGGTTCACTAAACTCTCCACGCTTAGGCTCATGGTCCAGGTCAGGATATCATCGAGACTGTTCGGGGTCAGCCTATCCCGATCCTCCTGAAGGCAGATGGAGGCCCCTAAGACCTTAGTTAAGCCCGGATTCTCTCGAACAGTGCGGTTCTTCTCCAGCGAGTGGATTAGGACTTGAGCGCCGCGGGAAAGGGTCCTTGCAGGAGGTTGGGAAAGACCCCCTTCCGCACTTGAAGCAACCGTAGGAGGTGGCGGTTCCTCTTGTCGAGGAGGAGACCGGACCATTTCTGTTTCAGGGATCGGCGGTCCCGAGGGTTGGGATGATCCTCCCTGTATCTCCCCTGAATCGTGCCTCGGCGTCTGAAGGGCCTCGGCGCCCTTCATCTCCTGCACTTTCCGGGAGACCTCTCTCTTCCGCTTTTGGCTCTCCTTGGAAGCCTCGCCGCTTGCCATACCTGCACAAAGGAAAGGTTAGTGAGTTCGCTAAGGCCCAAAGATCAGAGATATAGAAAGTACCGAGGCCGAGGTCAGAGAGCTGGAGCCCACGTTCTTCGCCGGTAATCAGCTGCATTGTCCAATGATGCAGTTCGGTCATTACCGCATCTAAACAGGAGAACTTCTGAGTGGCCGCCTGATCTTTCAGCTCCATTACCATTATGCCCTCTTCCCGATTCAGGGTGATGTGCTTCGGAAGTGAGGGTCCCATATGCAGCCAGCTACATGGGAAACCCTCAAAACCGTTCAGAATCTTGCTCCTCAGGATAAAGAAGCGATTCTTCCAATTCTTCAGGGAGGAAGGTAGGTCGGTAAAGAGCCCGTAATGCTCGTCGTCCTTTCGACGAGTTAGCCTATGTAGCTCAGCGAACACCTTCGCTGTTGGACGGAGTCCCTTAGCTCGGCAGAGGCCTCTAAAGCCTACTAGGATCCGCCATGAGTTCAGATGTACTTGGGCTATGCATAATTGGTGGAATTTCAGGACTTCCCTGAAGAAATCATTAAGAGGGAACCGCAGCCCGGCTTTTAATTGCTCTTCGTATACCATAATCATATCATTCTCTTCAAAGAAGTGATCGGCTCGGAGATCGCTATGATACCTGATAAGTTCGTATGAATCGGTTCGAAGGTTATATTCTTGGCTAAACGACTGCAGATCGGTTTCTTGAGGGATTGACAGCAGCTCGTCCACAGGAAGGCTTTCTCTCCCTGAAGAATGCCTTTGCCTCGAGGGTCCCACTTGACCATGGGATGGAACGGAGGATGTTGGAGGTTCAGATCGCTCACTTGGTCCGACCACCTCAACTTCATCTGACGACCACGAGACGTGAACGGAAGGGGGGCTCGCCGCTCTCTGACCCTCGGCGCCGCTCATTTTCAAAGACAAGAGAAAATTTAAACTAAAAGAAAGATCAAAACCCTTACCGGAGTGTGATCGGTGTCGGAAGAACTTGAGAAAACGAGAGAATTTTGGAATTGCTCGCGAGATGCTGAAAATGACATAAGGGAGCAACTGGCTGACCCATCCCCTATTTATACTCGTCTGGGCATTAAATGCTCACAGTGTCCCAAGCGGCGCATTGGTTAGCGGGATTCGCTAGCTTTTTCTGACACGTCTCACGAATATTCTGAAAACTCCATAATTAAATAAGGGGGGGATCGGCTAGTTAAAGACCGGCAGATTAAGGTAGATGTTTTACAGATCGACTAAGGGCTATTCAGTTGGGAATCGGATCGGATAAACACATCAGAGATCGGAAAATAACCAATGCAATAATAATAAAATGATAATTGTCAAAATAAAATTTCATTTCCAAAAGGTCAGGTTACATCATTAGGGCGATCCAAGAGATCAGATTACATTTCCAAAATGTCAGATTACATCATTTGGGCGATCTCTAGAGATCAGATTACATTAAAGGTCAGATTACATCATTTGGGCGATCTCTAGAGATCGGCAGTACATCCTATCTAGTAAAGGCCTATGTCAAAGCCTAGTCTCGTGGCTAAATCAAAAGATGTGTTTGATCAGGAGACCGGCCATCGACATCGGATAGATGTACAGCTCAGATGGGGTGACTATGACTCTCATGAGGATAAGAGAGGTCATCGTCAATGTTATCTCTCAGAACCGAGCCACTGTCGGGACACCCAATGTGATAAGAAGCCAAATGAACTTCGAAGGGCAGTCACCAATAATAGGAGGGAAATTAGCAGTCTTATCATCCGAAATCGGGTCGCCAATTACATCAGTAGACCGATTCTAGGTCAACACAATCGATATTCTTGATCTGGGTCAGTAAATTAGTCCGGTTCTCTCACTGTCATCAGAGGTGGCCATAGTGATTTTTTGATCACCGGGGTCAAAAATTTTCAGTCGATAAACAAGGTGAACAACCGGAAAAAGATCAAAAACAGCTATCATGGCCGAGATTGTTGCCGGAACGGCTAGAACAGGAAAAGTGAGAAAGAAAGAGGAGAAAATGAAATGTGAAAGGATTTCCTGTTGAAGGTATATATATAGAGAAGGTCTGAGCATTTATTGCTAGTAGAAAACGAAGCGGAAGCCTCGGAAACCGAAGGAATAAATGCTTTGACTGAACCTGCCCGGATAAAGGAGAAGACTCTGGTATGGGAGAGATCGGGAGAGGGGCTCGGCATGAGAGATCGGAAAAGGATCATATTAGAAAGATCGGAAGGGAGGGGAGATCGGAATGCAAAGAGAGAATAAGACAACTTTCAATAACTGTCGTTATAATCGGAGCCGAGATCAAATCTCCACCGCACGCCTCATTTGCAGAATCGCCCACATTGCTGACAAGTGCCAGAGCACGTCATGACAGTCTTGTACATCCCAATCTCCATCGTTGATCTTACTTGTAAGGACAAGCCCAGAGCCCTTGGATCAAAGAAGGAGACGACAAGACCAGCGCTTTTTATTCCCAGCCCTCGGATCTCCCTTGACAAGAAAATTTTGAGCCGTCAGATTAGAAAAGAGAAAGGACAAATATGCTGAAAAGGATCTCAACCATTCATTTTGATTCTCTTTAATTCTCAAGCATCAGATCATGTCCTTTAAAATCCAAACCCTCCATCTCCCTCAAAGAAAATCCTGACCCTTCATTGGGAGCACCCGTTCCCTATAAATACCTGCATGAAAACTGTTGAAAGGGGGACGAAGAAAAGGGTGGTGACTATAGTAGAAAGGCTCTGAAACTTAATTCAGATTTGCTACTCTGCTATTTTTAACCTTTCAAAATAGAAAAACTTCAGAAATTAGTTTTCTAAAGTATTTTCTTTGAAGGGGTATTGAATGCTGAAACTCTCTATTTTCAGTTTGTTCGTTACTCTGTGATACCCTCTCTTAGTTTCAGTTCTGTCTTCATTCCCACTCATTTTCCAAGCTCAATCTCATTCAAACTCGGTTGTTGTCATTTCGGTTTGATTGCATCTTAACTGGGTACTCTTCATTCCAAGGCGAACATTTGTCACACCTTACCCCTCCGTAAGGCATAGCATGCTCCCGTAGAATACTTAATGAACTACCGAACTTCACCTACCGATAACTCATTAAATACCCTACAAGGGATTTTATAATAATTTTCTTACATTTTGGAAGTGGTGAGCATTTTGGTAAGAATTAAAAACCATTTATTCAAAGTTTAAATACTAGTAAAAATTTTTGTCCATTCAAATTTTGTCGCAAATTTTATAAAAATTTTGACAGAGTTCCCTCTGTATTTTGAGAAACCAGTTCTTCAAATACCTGTAAAAAGCACTTCCAAAACTATTTTACAACTCCCAACCTCCAATAATTCACAATTCAACTCAAGTCAATCCATTTCAAAACAGTTTCACAATCCAAGTCAAATTTGTCAACTCAGTATGTTCAATAATTCCATTCACAAAACATAAGGCAGAAAATCCATATGTACAAATATCAAATTCTGTAAGAAAATCTAAAATAATATTATTATAGTTTATTTACAATCGCTCAATTTACATTGATACTTATGACATTACTGATTTACATCATAATAACAATAAGTGTATAAATCAATACCCGTACAAAAGGGATCAAAAGATCTTGTCAATCCCATGACTCACTCTGCTTTCTCCTTGCTTTTATCTGCGATAAATTAAACTATCATTGAGTATAAACATACTCAGTGGTGCACAATAAAGATTTAAAATGTGATACATAAATCATTTATTGATGAAACATAATTTGAATACTTCACAATCACATTTCGCAAATATCAAAGCTCATAACAACTCATTTTGTCAAATAATATATTAAACAACAGTTTAGTCAAATAATTGCATAAACACAGTGTTGCCAAAGTCGTACACAACTTAAGCCATGACACAAAATTTCCGATCAATGCCGTGTTGTACACCACGACAAAGCAATCTCAACCCCATTAATCGAAACCAATGAAGGAGGTGGCTAGCTAGCTAATGAGTACTCATCCGATCTACAACCTCAACTGGCAAGCCAGAGAGGGAGGAAAATAAACGATCTCAACCCCATAAATGGAGGAGGAATAATAAGTAACTGTCATGCTAAGTGTGAATCAAAAATTCGTTTCAAACATTTCATTCAAATATTGCATACAAAAATCAAATCCATTTCCAAAGTTACAATTTGATCACAAGGTGGCAACACAAAAGTTCATGAATTCATAATGCGTAATAAATCAATTTTTCAAGGATAAAATGCTTAACTAGGGTTTATTGTGCACAAACCTCAAGCGAGTCGTCCCTTAGCCTCGACTCGTTTCCTCGGGTTCCTTCCCGATATTCTTTTCAACTGAAACACAAAATTTTACAATGTTTCAGTACTAGAACTTAACATAAATCCCAAAATAAATTTTAACTTCGCATTTACCTATTTCTAACGTGTTAAATTCGACGTTCTCGAAATTTTGTGTTTCGGGTTACTATTCACTGCACTATTTAAGTCAAATAATTGACTTTCTAAGGATTAATAGGTATGGGAACTCCAACTTCACCCACATACCACATTTTGTTCATTAAACTTGTTGGTTTTGGTCACTTTTTCAAAGCATAGGTCATTTTGGCAAAATTGCCAATTTTCGGTTTTGTGCTCCGAAGTTGCACTATTCCATTAGTCGATCTACTGTTGGAATTTGACAAAACTTCCTTCATAGAAAATGTTCCTTATTGTCTTAAGTGTATTCTCATTTTTGGATCACCTCAATCGAAGTTTTGTAGCTCAAGTTATGGCCAAAATAAGTTTACTGTTCACGTGTCTCGCTCATCTTGAGATTTTGCATCGCGATTTTTGGTCCAACTTTGGTTAATAATTTGATCAAGTTAAGTTCATAATTTGGTCTCACTTTCTTCATATGAAATGTTGTCACTTTCTTCATATGAAATGTTGTACTATGTCTTAGGTTTCCATCGGTTCAAGAATCGCCTAAATCCGAGTTTTCTAGAGAGAGTTATAACCATCCAAACATTGCTGCTCAATGAAAAATCTGCAGAATCTCAGTACAATAAATTTAATTTTGCTCAATGATTTGAATGAGTTAATGGCCTAATTTGGGTTGGTGTTCTTCATGAAAGTTTTAGGTCTATATCATATATAATTGCTGGTAAAATTTCAGGTCAATTTGACCTACCTAGCTCGAGTTATGACCAAATGAACAGTTACTGTTCATTTGGTCAGTCTTGAGGCAGCCTGCTATCAATTCACTTTGGTCAATTGTTTCACCAAGTTTTGGTCAGTTTTTGGCCATGGTTCCTTAATGAAAATTGTGCTCTTTTATGTCTATTTTCATCTCCAATTGGTGGCATATCAATTGGACTTGTAAAATTTGAGTTTTGGTCCTTCAAAGTGGGTTTGGTCATGCTGCCAGCAGCATGACCATTGACCTACGAATTTAGCTAAATTTTCCACCATTCCCATACAATTTATTTGGTCCTAATTGATCATTATTTCATTGCACAATAGGTCAAATATGCCATTTATGCATTTCTCCAATTTTTGGTTCATAAACCCTTGCATTGAAACCCTAAACTCACTAACTCTTGCATTTAACCATAACTAATGCACTTAACCTTAACCATTCAACTAATCAAAGCTTTTAAACTCATTCTAATGCATCAATTTCATGTAAATCATACTCCTATCAAGCTGCCCAAATTTCAGTTTAATTCTTTCCCCATATTTGTTTCATTTAAATCAAGTTATTAGCTCACTTAATTACCTAAACATGCATTTGAATGGAAAAGTAACAATTTAACATACTAACCTTTTGTTAAAGCTTCAAAACGCTATCTTTAACTCTTCTTTCTTCTTGTAATCCTCTTCTCAAGTTGTAACAATAAGCTCTAGGGAGGTTTTTAAGGGAGTTATCTGAATTAAGTGAAGAAAATTAAGCTTAAAAGTAAGCTTACATGGAAGACCACTCATGGAGGAACTTGGGAGGAAAATGGGGCGGCAAGGAAGATGAAAGAAGAAGAGATTTTCTATTTTGTTTTCTTTTGTTTTTCCTTTACACGTTTTTGGCTTTGGAAGACCATAAATATCAATTTTAATAAATATTTAACAAATTTGTTTATGACATCATTAGTGATGTCATCAACTTTGACTTTTCCAACCTCTTTCCTTTTCTTTTTTTTTTTTCTATTTATTTTTCTATTAGTTCTTTAATTTAATTATCGATTTCGAAATTTTCTTTTCTCCGATTTTATTTGACAGTTAGGTCAGGAGTCAGCTCTCGGGGTCAATTGACCAAATTGCCCCTCGCCGGTTCATCCCGGTTTGCAAATAATCCAATATTTCTTCCGGCTCCCTGACCTAATTATTTGACTGACTTAACAGTTCTTTTTCATGATTTTCTCTTTTCCACTGTATTCATAAGGGTCCTAAGGACCGCAGCGTCACTTTTTACGATTCAAAATTTGAGTTTAAAACGACTTCGCAGTCGTTCCCGAGGAGGTCACTCATCGCTGTGACTCTCGGCTCGTTTAACCTCTTATGTTCTGTTTTTCTTATTTATAGTTAACTAATTAAACATTGCTAATTATTTGTGTTTATGGCTTCTCAAGTTGTCTTAAGTGTGGCCCTAATCTCATTAATTGTCCGGACCGACACCGGTCACCGGAATAGTAAAATATACTAGGCTATACAACGGGGGTGTTACAATTCTCCCCCCCTTAAATAAATTTCGTCTTGAAATTTTACCTGGTATCAATCTCTGAATAGCTGTGGTGCTTTGTCTTCTCATGTCCTCCTCTCGCTCCCAAGTAGCCTCCTGCCCGAATGATGGTTCCACAAAGACTTTTACTAACGGTATCCGCTTGTTCCAGAGTCGTTTCACCTCATATGCCGTAATCTCTATGGGTTCTTCTTCATATGTGAGGTCCGGATTCACTTCAATTTCTCATCGGTAGTACATGAGATGTGTCTGATCTATACCTCATCAACATTGACACATGGAAGACATTATGTATCTTCTCCAACTCGAGGTAGTGCCAAACGATAAGCCAAAGGACCCACTCTCCGTAACCTCATAAGGACCAATGAAACTAGGACTTAGTTTTCCTTTCTGCCGAATCTCATAATTCTCTTCCAAGGAGAAACTTTGAGGAAAACTTTCTCACCCACTGCATACTCAATATCCCTTCTTTTCAAATCAACATAGGACTTTTGACGGTCTGATGTAGCTTTAAGTCGATCTCTGATCTCCCTGATTTTCTCTTCAGTCTGTTGAACAATTTCGGGTCTGATCATCTTTCTTTCACCCACGTCATCCCAACACAATGGGGTTCTACATTTTCTGCCATACAAAGCTTCATATGGAGGCATCCCAATGCTTGATTGGTAGCTATTGTTGTAAGCAAACTCAATCAAAGGCAAGTGTGTATCCCAACTGTCCTCAAACTCAATCACACAAGACAGTAGCATATCCTCCAAAATCTGAATTACCCTCTCGATCGCCATCCGTCTGTGGATGGAATGCAAGATCTTGAAGTTCAATCTAGTTCCTAGGGCTCTCTCAAGACTACCCTAATCTAGAAGTGAACCTAGGATCTCTGGTCTCGATACGATAGATACCGCACTCCATGC
This sequence comes from Hevea brasiliensis, assembly GCF_030052815.1. Classification (NCBI taxonomy): domain Eukaryota; kingdom Viridiplantae; phylum Streptophyta; class Magnoliopsida; order Malpighiales; family Euphorbiaceae; genus Hevea; species Hevea brasiliensis. The sequence continues at coordinate 8,344,443 of NW_026614585.1, forward strand.
AATCTCACAATCTCATCGATGTACATCCCGCCAATCTGTCCAAATCGTAGTCCATTCGGATCGCGTAAAATGACCAGACATGGTTAGTCTGTCAACACAGACCCAAACTGCATCAACACTCAACTGAGTCCTCGTAAGTCCCATCACAAAATCCAATGTGATTCTCTCCCATTTCCACTCTAGTACACGTAGTGGAAGTAACAACCAATGGTACTTGATGCTCGCTTTACTTGCCGACAAGTTAGGCATTTAGAAATAAACTCGCCACATCTCTCTTCATACCCATCCACCAAGAATGCTCCTTTAGCCCTCTATACATTTTTGTGCCACTGTGGTGCATGGCAAAGGAGACTCATGTGCTTCCTTCAAAATGATCTGCCTCAAATCAACATCATTAGGAACACATATTCTGCCCTGGTGTAACAGTAAACCATCATCTCTAATTGAGAATTCTAGTTTCTTGCCCTGTCGGACTTCTTCCATCAACTTCTGATACTTCTGATCATTCTGAGCATCCATTCTTATTTGATCAATCAGCACTGGCTGTACATGCCATGCAACTACTGCTTGCCCCTCATCATTAACCTCTAAGCTGGCATGCAATGATCTTAACTCATGTACCAAAGACAAAGGAGTAACCCGTAGACTTGCCATAGTCTTGCGACTTAAGGCATCAGCCACAACATTAGCTTTCCCTGGCTGATAGTCTATCAGACAATCATAGTCTTTTATCAATTCTAACCATCTCCTCTGTCTCAAATTCAACTCTTTCTGGGTGCCCAAATACTTCAAACTCTTATGATCTGTGTAAATGTAACATTTCTCCCCATACAAATAATGTCTCCAGATCTTAAGAGCAAACACAATGGCTGCAAGCTCCAAATCATGCGTCGGATAATTCCTCTCATGCGGTTTTAGCTGGCGTGATGCATAGGCAATAACATTTCGATCTTGCATCAACACACAACCTAATCCGTTGTGAGAAGCATCGCTGTAAACTGTATATTCTTTACTTGGTGTAGGTAAAGTCGATCGAGCCTCACAAACATCTTTTCAATACATCAAAACTTTGCTGGCATTTGTCCGTCCACTGAAATTTCAGATCCTTTCTAAGCAGCTTGGTCAATGGAGATGCCAACATGGAGAATCCCTTCACAAATCGACGGTAGTATCCAGCTAACCCTAGAAAACTGTGAATCTCTGTGACATTTCTGGGTGGCTTCCAATTAAGGACAGCTTCAATCTTGCTAGGATCTACCTTAATGCCCTCTTCTGATACTACATGCCCCAAAAAGGATATCTCATTCAGCCAAAATTCACATTTCGACAATTTGGCATATAGTTGTTTCTCCCTCAAAGTCTGTAGTACAATCCGCAGATGTCTATCATGTTCTTCTGCATTCCTCGAATAGACCAATATATCATCAATGAATACCACAACAAACTGGTCGAGGTATGGTCTGAAGATAGTGTTCATCAGATCCATAAAAGCAGCCGGAGCATTAGTTAACCCGAATGGCATGACCAAGAACTCATAATGGCCATAGCGGTTCTCAAGGCGCTTTAGCAATACTGCTCTTGTACTTTCACCGATAATAACTCGATCTCGTGTCAATTTTGGAGAATACACCGCACTTCAACCGATCAAACAAGTCATCAATACGGGTAATGGATATCTATTCTTTATTGTCACCTTATTCAACCGCCGATAGTCAATGCATAGCCGAGAGTGCCATCCTTCTTCTTTACAAATAATACCGGCGCCCCTAAGGTGACACACTAGGCGAATGAAGCCCTTATCAAGCAACTCTTGCAATCGCACTTTCAATTCTTTTAGTTCACTGGTGCCATTCTCAGTATGGCGTTATGGAGATTGGGTCCACACCGTGCATAACATCAATTTCAAACTACACTTCTCTTCTCGGAGGTAATCCCGCAATTCATCAGAAACACATCCGGAAAGTCACATACAAGAGGAATGTCCTTCGCCGGACTCCCACTTGGGTGTCTATCACATGTGCCAAGTACGCTCACACCCTTTTCTAATCATTTTTCTAGCCGCAAATTGAAATGATGTTTGAAGGCAATAATCGCTCTCCTCCTCAGACATTACATCACCATACCGAGGAAGACCAAAAGTGATCGTTTTCGCCTACAAATCAATCATAGCATGATGCCTGGCTAACCAATCCATGCCCAAGATAATGTCATAATCTCTGAAGGGCATTTCAATTAAATCAGACAAAAAAGTGTGTCCTTGGATCACCAAAGGACAGTCTCTATATAGCCTATTTACCCTGACCTCCTGGCCTAATGGACTAGTTACTAACACATCATAGTCCATTGGTACACACGGAATAGTAGTAGAACACATCACACTAGCACTAACATACGAATGTGTGGAGCCAGGATCAAATAACACATGCACATCTTTGTCAAGGATGGAGAAATTACCAGCTACAACATCTGATGTTTCCGCCTCTTCCCTTTGACGCATGGTATATACTCTAACTGGTGCGCCATCGATGCCGGGCTGGTTAATGCTCGACTTCCAGTGGTGTTACCAGGACCCCTACCTCTGCCTCTGCCTCTAGCAGCTGATTGTGACCCTCTGGGTGCAGAGACTTGAGCTGATCCTTCAGATGTAGTGAAAGACCCAGACCGGCGCGGACTAGTGCAATCCTTAGCGAAATGTCCGCTCCCTCCACAGTTAAAACACGCACCAGTAGCTCTGTAACAAACCCCACCATGAGTTCTACCACAGGTTTCGCACTACCGTACTGATAGAGCTCCTCGGGGTGCTGGTTGGGTCTGCTGACTAGACCGAGGTGGTCTTTGGCCAGAGAATCTGCCTCGGCCTCTACGGGAGCTAGATCCCCCAAACTGTTTCCTCTTCCCAGAACCACTTCTAGATGCTTGTTCAAGAGTCTTTCAGTTTTCTCTTGTGGATCATTCTTCACTGCCCCTTCTGATTGTATCCTTTCTAGTTCTAGGGCGTGAGATCAATTCGCAAAATTCGATGTCCGAATCCCACAACTTGCATTCTCGGACTCTACCTTAGCCCTGAGTCAAACCTCTTGCATCTGTCTGCAGGGTGGAGACTAAGCTTCCAAAGATAGTGGCTTAGTCTTGAAAAATCTCTCTCATATTCTCTGCTTCGGTTCCCTTGTTTCAAACTCAAGAATTCTTGCAACTTCATGTCCACATATGCATCGGGAACCCATTTATGCCTGAACTCCTCAAGAAGTCCGACTGTGTTAACACAGTGGCTCCACCAGTCGTGGGGATGGTCTTCCACCATTCATAGGCATCCCCTTGTAATAAGGAGACATAATACTCAAACTTCATTTCTTCAGATAATCGCAGCCTTTCTAAAACCCGTTCTATTCTTTCCAACCACTGCTCGCTTCCGGTGGATCCACAAAGGTTTTAAACTCGGTGGCCCCAAATTTCATCAATTTTTCATACTGTCGAGCTGAGGGCTGTGGTTGTGCTGCAGGTACTGGCATTTGAGCTTGGGGTGGCACGTTACCCGCCATTTGCTGAAAGAAGGCAGCCATCTGCTGCATAAATTGAGCAGAAATCGCGTGCCGAGCAGGAGCTGGAGTGGCTGACCCACTCACATTTTGGAGTGCTAGGGCTTCCCCTTGAACTCAGCCTCAATAGATTGTTCTTCGGAATGATCTCCTCCTTCCATTCCGTTTTTCACAATTTTCTACTTCCTGAGATCAAACACAAGGAGGTTGACCTCCGTTAGTGCATATTCATGATGTAAATATGTCATATGTATCAATTAAAGACACTTGAGCAGTTGTACTTATCAATAAAATGTTCATACACATAGCCAAAATTTATTGCAAAACCATGCTCTGATACCACTAAAATATGTCACACCTTACCCCTCTGTAAGGCATAGCATGCTCCCGTAGAATACTTAATGAACTACCGAACTTCACCTACCGATAACTCATTAAGTACCCTACAAGGGATTTTAAAACAATTTTCTTACATTTTGGAAGTGGTGAGCATTTTGGTAAGAATTAAAAACCATTTATTCAAAGTTTAAATACTAGTAAAAATTTTTGTCCATTCAAATTTTGTCGCAAATTTTATAAAAATTTTGACAGAGTTCCCTCTGTATTTTGAGAAACCAGTTCTTCAAATACCTGTAAAAAGCACTTCCAAAACTATTTTACAACTCCCAACCTCCAATAATTCACAATTCAACTCAAGTCAATCCATTTCAAAACAGTTTCACAATCCAAGTCAAATTTGTCAACTCAGTATGTTCAATAATTCCATTCACAAAACATAAGCGTAAAATCCATATGTACAAATATCAAATTTATGTAAGAAAATCTAAAATAATATTATTATAGTTTATTTACAATCGCTCAATTTACATTGATACTTATGACCTTACAGAAATTACATCAAACTAACAATAAGGGTATAAAACAATACCAGTACTAAACGGGATCAAACTGATTTTGTCTATCCCGCAGCTCACTCTGCTGCTTTCTCCTTGCTTTTATCTCATGATAAGAATTAAACTATCGCTGAGTATAAACATACTCAGTGGTGCACAATAAAGATTTAAAATGCGATACATAAATCATTTATTGATGAAACATAATTTGAATACTTCACAATCACATTTCGCAAATATCAAAGCTCATAACAACTCATTTTGTCAAATAATATATTAAACAACAGTTTAGTCAAACAATTGCATAAACACAGTGTTGCCAAAGTCGTACACAACTTAAGCCATGACACAAAATTTCCGATCAATGCCGTGTTGTACACCACGACAAAGCAATCTCAACCCCATTAATCGAAACCAATGAAGGAGGTGGCTAGCTAGCTAATGAGTACTCATCCGATCTACAACCTCAACTGGCAAGCCAGAGAGGGAGGAAAATAAACGATCTCAACCCCATAAATGGAGGAGGAATAATAAGTAATCACATGCTAAGTGTGAATCAAAAATTCGTTTCAAACATTTCATTCAAATATTGCATACAAAAATCAAATCCATTTCCAAAGTTACAATTTGATCACAAGGTGGCAACACAAAAGTTCATGAATTCATAATGCGTAATAAATCAATTTTTCAAGGATAAAATGCTTAACTAGGGTTTATTGTGCACAAACCTCAAGCGAGTCGTCCCTTAGCCTCGACTCATTTCCTCGGGTTCCTTCCCGATATTCTTTTCAACTGAAACACAAAATTTTACAATGTTTCAGTACTAGAACTTAACATAAATCCCAAAATAAATTTTAACTTCGCATTTACCTATTTCTAACGTGTTAAATTCGACGTTCTCGAAATTTTGTGTTTCGGGTTACTATTCACTGTACTATTTAAGTCAAATAATTGACTTTCTAAGGATTAATAGGTATGGGAACTCCAACTTCACCCACATACCACATTTTGTTCATTAAACTTGTTGGTTTTGGTCACTTTTTCAAAGCATAGGTCATTTTGGCAAAATTGCCAATTTTCGATTTTGTGCTCCGAAGTTTCACTATTCCATTGGTCGATCTACTGTTGGAATTTGATAAAACTTCCTTCATAGAAAATGTTCCTTATTGTCTTAAGTGTATTCTCATTTTTGGATCACCTCAATCAGAGTTTTGTAGCTCAAGTTATGGCCAAAATAAGTTTACTGTTCACGTGTACTGTTCATACTGAGATTTTGGTGCTGGCAGATTTTTGGTCCAACTTTGGTTAATAATTTGATCAAGTTAAGTTCATAATTTGGTCTCACTTTCTTCATATGAAATGTTTTACTATGTCTTAGGTTTCCATCGGTTCAAGAATCGCCTAAATATGAGTTTTCTAGAGAGAGTTATAACCATCCAAACATTGCTGCTCAATGAAAAATCTGCAGAATCTCAGTACAGTAAATTTAACTTTGCTCAATGATTTGAATGAGTTAATGGCCTAATTTGGGTTGGTGTTCTTCATGAAAGTTTTAGGTCTATATCATATCTAATTGTTGGTAAAATTTCAGGTCAATTTGACCTACCTAGCTTGAGTTATGACCAAATGAACAGTTACTATTCATTTGGTCAGTTTGGTGCAGGGCAGCCTGCTATCAATTCACTTTGGTCAATTGTTTCACCAAGTTTTGGTCAGTTTTTGGCCATGGTTCCTTAATGAAAATTGTGCTCTTTTATGTCTATTTTCATCTCCAATTGGTGGCATATCAATTGGACTTGTAAAATTTGAGTTTTGGTCCTTCAAAGTGGGTTTGGTCATGCTGCCAGCAGCATGACCATTGACCTACGAATTTTGCTAAATTTTCCACCATTCCCATACAATTTATTTGGTCCTAATTGATCATTATTTCATTGCACAATAGGTCAAATATGCCATTTATGCATTTTGCAGCATGACCATTGACCTACGAATTTAGCTAAAATTTTCACCATTCCCATACAATTTATTTGGTCCTAATTGATCATTATTTCATTGCACAATAGGTCAAATATGCCATTTATGCATTTCTCCAATTTTTGGTTCATAAACCCTTGCATTGAAACCCTAAACTCACTAACTCTTGCATTTAACCATAACTAATGCACTTAACCTTAACCATTCAACTAATCAAAGCTTTTAAACTCATTCTAATGCATCAATTTCATGTAAATCATACTCCTATCAAGCTGCCCAAATTTCAGTTTAATTCTTTCCCCATATTTGTTTCATTTAAATCAAGTTATTAGCTCACTTAATGACCTAAACATGCATTTGAATGGAAAAGTAACAATTTAACATACTAACCTTTTGTTAAAGCTTCAAAACGCTATCTTTAACTCTTCTTTCTTCTTGTAATCCTCTTCTCAAGTTGTAACAATAAGCTCTAGGGAGGTTTTTAAGGGAGTTATTTGAATTAAGTGAAGAAAATTAAGCTTAAAAGTAAGCTTACATGGAAGACCACTCATGGAGGAACTTGGGAGGAAAATGGGGCGGCAAGGAAGATGAAAGAAGAAGAGATTTTCTATTTTGTTTTCTTTTGTTTTTCCTTTACACGTTTTTGGCTTTGGAAGACCATAAATATCAATTTTAATAAATATTTAACAAATTTGTTTATGACATCATTAGTGATGTCATCAACTTTGACTTTTCCAACCTCTTTCCTTTTCTTTTTTTTTTTCTATTTATTTTTCTATTAGTTCTTTAATTTAATTGTCGATTTCGAAATTTTCTTTTCTCCGATTTTATTTGTGATTAGGTCGAAGTCACTCTCGGGTCAATTGACCAAATTGCCCTCACGGCTCATCCCGTTTGCAAATAATCCAATATTTCTTCCGCTCTCGACCTAATTATTTGACCGACTTAACAGTTCTTTTCATGATTTTCTCTTTTCCATCAGATTCATAAGGGTCCTAAGGACCGCAGCGTCACTTTTTACGATTCACAATTTGAGTTTAAAACGACTTCAGCTGCTCTCAGGAGGTCACTCATCGCTGTGACTCTCGGCTCGTTTAACCTCTTATGTTCTGTTTTTCTTATTTATAGTTAACTAATTAAACATTGCTAATTATTTGTGTTTATGGCTTCTCAAGTTGTCTTAAGTGTGGCCCTAATCTCATTAATTGTCCGGACCGACACCGGTCACCGGAATAGTAAAATATACTAGGCTATACAATGGGGGTGTTACAACATTAGTCCTCAGGCTATCAGCGCACAGCTCTACTATATTTTGTGACTCCATAGTTAGTTCTATAGATTCGACTCCCTGCAGGTGAGTGTCTATACCGCTGCTTTATCACGTGCTTGTTTTTATTTTATGTATTTTCTTTGTATTCATGTTCGTAATTTTCACCAAGTTTATGATTATGTTAAAAATCCCACGAAGGTGGTTATCCTCTTGAGTTTACTTTTTGTTCATCCGCTCATGTCATTTACCTTTTTTTTTAGCCTTTATTACTTTCAAATGTAGGTGTTTTAGTCCCGAGTAACGTATAGGTAGTTTGGCGAAATGTTGGTAGTTGTATCTTAACACGAAAGTTTCTTTAGGATAATAAAGGTTTGGATAATAAATTGGAGGAAAAGTAATGGAGTCGAACTTTTTAAATAAGTTCAGGATTTAGCTTGGCAAAATGGGAAATTGAGATAAGATCGGATTTTGGCCAGTAGGCGAAAAGAGATCAGGCATCGCTTGCCCAAAGTACTAGTAAGGCGATCACAAAGGAGACCGGAAAAGATTTAGTCTGGCATCCTTTCCTTAGCTATAAGGCACCAATGGGCTAAGAGAAAACTTTGTTCTGGTCCCCGGTGTCTTCGGATGTCAGAACCCTTAGTCTTAGGTTCTTATGATATGTAATTGTAATCAAATTTTAAGAGGTCGAAAAAGGTCCGTACCCAGCTCTCATTCAAATAAAAGGAGATCGGAGGAGAGTTCTTATCCGAGATCCTTCATTAAAATTCTAAAATTGTGTATTTAAGGAGATCGGAGGAGAGTTCTTATCCGATTCTCAATCCAAATTTTTAATAAATACTAAAAAGAGATCGGAGGAGAGTTCTTATCCGATTCTCAACCCAAATTTTTAAATACTAAAAGAGATTGGAGGAGAGTTCTTATCCGATTCTCAAATCAAATCTTAATAAAATACAGAGATCGGAGGAGAGTTCTTATCCGATTCTCAAATCAAATCTTAATAAAAATACAGAGATCGGAGGAGAGTTCTTGTCCGATTCTCAAATCAAATTTTAATAAATACACAGAGTTCGGAGAAGAGTTCTTATCCGATTCTCAAATCAAATTTTAAATACTAAAAAGAGATCGGAGGAGAGTTCTTATCCGATTCTCAAATCAAATCTTAATAAATATACAGAGATCGGAAGAGAGTTCTTATTCGATTCTCAGATCAAATTTTAATAAATAAGCAAAATAATCCCATAAATGAAAATCATTACGCGACATCAACTCACTAAGGGTCGTCTCCTAAACAGTGAAAAATTAAACATTCCCTCTTATCAAAGGGATTAACATCTTCATTCTAACCCCCCTAACTGTCGATTTAAATTTATAAAGAACATAACATTAGATCTACTTACCCTCATAGAGGGACGAGGCGGGGTGCCTAACACCTTCCCCGGCTGTATACGAACCCCGAACCTAGAATCTCTGTTTTCGAAGTGGTTTCATTTTAATTTATTTTCACGAATAGTTTTCTTTAATTTCCCTTAAAATTAAAGTGGCGACTCCTCACTCTTTCCCACTTCGGTGAGTGTTCGTCCAGGCGACCGCAAAATACCTTGCGACAGCTTGGCGGCTCCACTGGGGACGTCTTCTTTAACCCCGGTCCAGAGGTCCAAAAGCAGATTTAATTTTACGATCCAACCGTAGTTAGGTGGGCTTAATTTGTAAAATTCCTTATGTTGATTATTGTTATTTTTGTTAACCGTTTTGCTTGTCTTATTCCTACAGCACTCTTCGTCTAAAAAGGGAAAAAGAAAAAACTCCCCCATACTGGGAAGAGGTAAAGGTGTCCCTTCACACACTGAACACTCACACAATGTCCTCACACACTCCAGCCCTATACCCAGGCTTTCTCATCCTTTTAGGAAAATAGGAGGGGGTCATGTAGCGGTACCCGTGGGTTTTACCCCGTTAGTATCCATGAAGACTTCTGCTCAGATTGAAACTCATTCTATTTACTGTGATACCCGTGGAACTCTCCCGTTAGTATCATGGGAATAGAATGGGGCTCTACTGTTTGCAGTAGGGGCAATCTGGGAATCGGTGGCTTTTAGAGGATTAGACCTTGAGCTAAACTATCACAATAGTTGGAAGCTGTAGCAAACTACCTCATAAGGTAGAATTATCCAATTAGGTAGCACCTATCCGGTACTAGGACTCTCCCTATTTTAGGACAAAAGGGGCATACTTGCTCTTACCCTACTTCGTTTGTGTTCTTATTTTTTAGGGTAATCTTGAATCATACTGTTAGGAAGACCTACACACTTTCCTACTTTGATAAATGTGTAGGTACCACTCTGCCAACAGTATAATTCAAAATTACCTGAATTTACCCTGCTAACAAGTTTTTCCTACAGGCATCACCAAATTAAGGTTTGTAAAAGGATAAACATCATTTTTAACATGGCATCCTTGAGTCAGTCGGCAGAAGAAGTTCTTAGACCAGAATAGAATGCTAAACCGTGGTCCAAACCACCTCATAGTTTAGTGCCCCCACAAAGTGATGTCACCAAGGCACATACAAGCTTATTACCTCCATTAGACCTAAGCAAAGTTGAGGTCAGAATGAATAGTCTCGAGGGTCTATCTAATGGTCGGAGGTCATTTCCCGATCAGGTCAAGGCACGATTTAAGGGGAAATATGGGAGGATTGCGACCTTGATACGAGTCAAAGTCCAAGTTCCGGTATTAAAGGCCATGCTGTCAGTTTGGAATCCCAAGTATGGGGTGTTCTCCTTCAACGATATCGATACTACTCCCACTATGGAAGAATATCAGGCATTGCTAGAAATTCCTTATGTGGTGCATAATCGGATCTACCTACACCTTGAGCATAGGCAGACCTAGAAACGGTTCGCACATATGTTGGGGATTCCCCCGGAAGAAGCAAAAGCGAGAGAAACTGTCAAAGGAAACACGCATGGATGTATTGGACTTATCTCAAGAAGTGGTTGGATCGATACATCCAGAATGAACAATGGGAGCGAGCTTCATTAGCGCTTGCCTTGGGGATCTATCGCCTGATCTTGTTCCCTAGGCCTTCGGGAATTATAACCTGCAGTGTGGCAAAAATATTATGGGCAGTAGAGGAACAGAAGGTCAACCCAATACCAAAAATTCTTGCGGAGACTTTATTGACCCTTACTTACTGCAGACAACAAGGCAAGGAATCCATTAAGTGTTGTTCTCAATTATTGCACCTCTGGATCATCAGTCACATGTGTCCCGTAGAGACAAGGGGGTTAACTTGGTATCTTGACCAGCCTCTTATCGAGAAGATGACCAGATTAGTAATCAGCCCAAAGGATGAGCTGCAGTGGCAAGAACGGATTCTGAGCTTTAACAGCCATAACTACTATTGGAGGAAATTATGGATGTCGAGTCAACCCATTTTGTTCAGCACGGGAGGTAATCAATCAGTATCCCTAATCGGAGTGACCGGATACACAAGTTACACTCTAGCATTAGTAATGAGACAGTTCAGCTCAACCCAGTCCAGAATCAACATTGAAAAATACCATCGAGGTCATTTCTACCGTGAGCTCAATGATGAGGAAGAATTGAAAATAGCTCGCAAATCCTGGGAAAATATTACTATGATAGAAAGGTCGCCTAAAGGTCGAAGTGCCACGGGCGATTACCTTAAATGGAGGGCTGGCAAGGAACAAGGACACCCAACTGCAGATCCGACCAAATTCGGAGGTAGCGACCCTCGTCAAGACATCCTTTCGGAAGAAGCTAGCGCTTGTTTGGCCGACTCCCTATAGAAGGCGGGTACTGAAAATCGACAATTACAAGAACGAATAAGACAGTTAGAGGACCAACAGCAGATCCTCAAAAGAAAAGTAAAAAGGCTCAGGGAAGAGGCAAGGACCGAAAAGATAGGGTTTGAAGAGCAAGAAACACGATGGGAAAGGGAAAAGAGCTCTCTCCAAGCTACAATGAAAGAAGCAGAAGTATGGAATAACAAGCTCTAAGAGAAAGTGGAATACCAAGAGATACTCATGGAAGAATATAAACGTGAGGGGAAAAAGACGAAGCTTGAACTGAAAGAGCAAGCACAGCTTATCAATGATATCCTGAGAGAATGTGCTAAGGAAAGGAAGGAGAAAGAAAGACAAGCCACTCTCTATCAAGAGCTAAAAGAAAATGTTGACCAGCTGGAAAGAATGATAGCACAGGGGAAACAAGAACTCTTACCTGAATCCGAATATGCCCTGAAGATATTCAACTCCTCCAGACAAGAAGAAAGGCTTTATGAATATCTCAGGAAATGTCATTACATTATAAAGAACCTCCCTGAGCCTAGGCCAATGTAAAGGACGCTATGTATGAATTATTCAATTAATGGAATAACTTTGGGCCATTGTTTAGCAAAATTGTGAATGAATAGTATGACTCCCGTAGGAACCCCCTCGATAGGGTTATGCGAAAAATTGGATGCGCCATATGGACAGGTATCATAGATGCGCATTCAATCCAGTCATTCACCGTCGGACTATCGAACGATGCCATGATAAAATTGATGTAATTATTCTTTTGCAGATTTCATTTTGGCTCTCAAATGCCACTGTATCCTTTGTCCAAACCAGGACCTTTAATTTTTTTTTACAAAATTCAAAATTCATTAAAAACTTTTTTTACTCCCTGTAGAAAATCAACATTGCTTCAAGCAAAGCAAGCCTGACCGAGCGAACTGTTCTTCCAAGACAAGTGTACTTAACACGATCACGAATAAAGAAGATAATGGAAGATCAGGAACAAGTCTAGAACCTACAAGGACAAGTGTCCGAGTTGAAAGACCAGGTCTCAGAGCTCATGAGATTAATGAGGGAGATGTCCCATAATAAGCCTGCCACATAACTTAACTTACCACTACCTCCCCCACCTCCTACAACGGTTGATTCTCATCATGCTTCAACCTCTTTCACCTTTCAGCCACCTATCCCGGATCTGACAATCACCGTCAATCTGGCTCCCCTGAATAATGACCCACCTTTCTCCCATTACCCGACTGTCCCAAATGCTGAGCCATACCCTTCAATCCTGATCCCTCCGGTTCATTCCACCCTTCATTTCCCGACTGGGGGAGTATTTCATGCAGTAGGAGGAGAAAATAAGACGAGAGAAAATGAGAAGCTTTCCGCTCTAGAAGAGAGACTAAGAGCAATAGAGGGACTGAACATGTATGGTTCAGTTGATGTGGCGTCATTAAGATTGGTGCCTGATGTGGTGGTGCCGCCTAAGTTCAAGGTCCCGGACTTCGACAAATACACCAGGAATTCAGACCCTCGCATTCACTTGGCCACTTATATTGCCAAAATGTCCGCCCTGACGGAGGACGATAGACTCCTGGTTCACTTCTTTCACGAGAGTCTCTCCGGGGCAGCCTTAAGGTGGTGTATTCAGATGGACAGGAGCAAATTATGCTCATGGAAAGATTTGACTGACGCTTTCCTGAAACAATACAAGTTCAACTGTGACATTGCCCCTATATGGAGAGACCTCTAAAACCTGGTGCAGAGAGACCGGGAAAGTTTCAAAGAATATGCCCAGAGGTGGAGAGAGAAAGCTGCAGAAGTGTATCCTCCAGTGACTGATAATGAACTATGCTCCCTGTTCATCGAGACATTGAAGGCTCCATACTTCAATCTGATGGTTGGAAACACTTCCAATAGCTTTTCAGACATCATCCAAGCTGGCGAGAGGATAGAAGCTAATTTAAGGATGGGACGACTGCAGGAGTTGACTGAGAATCCTGCAAAGAAAACTGCCAGTTTTAGCAAGAAGAAAGAGGGTGATGTGCATTCCATCACTCGACAAAACACCCAATCTTCATTACCTCCAAATAACTACAGGCCATATCCTCCCCCTCATGGCCAACCTATTGCAAACATTCCACCCCCTTTCCCAAATTATCCTCACCCACACTCACAGTATCCATCACCGACAACTTACCAGCCCAGACCACCTCCTCAACCCACTCAGCCTAGACCACCTCAAAATAACCTGAGACCAAAAAGAAATCTTGATCCACCTCTTCCCCTGCCACTTAGCGAAATATACTGATACCTCGTCGGTATAAATCAAATAGTGTCGATTCCCCTTGACCCAATTCAGCCGCCATACCCCAGGTGGTATGATGCCAGTCCCCGTGTGAGTATCATGGAGGAGCCCAGGGACACTCGATCGATAATTGCGGGGCACTCAGGGGGAGGGTGCACGCTCTAATCAGAAACGGGTGGTTAAAAATTGAAGGGAATGGCTCCCTTCCCAATGTCACCTCAAACCCATTGCCCAATCATGGTACGGGCAATGGCGTGAATATGATAGATTCAGAAGGAGAAGGGTCAACCTTGGAGGTAGATGAACTGATTCCTCACTTTGAGGAAATTTTTAGAACGGTAGTGAGGGAAGGTTACCTCCACTCTCAAACAACAGAGCCTGAAGATAATGCAGGATGCCCCTATCATGGAAGAGCAGCTAACCACAAGCTGCAAAATTGTGGGGAGTTCAAACAAGAGGTCCAGAACTTACTGTCCCTTAAAGTTCTAAGATGCCAAGCAAGGTCGAATATGGAGGGCGGAGTAAATACAGCCCGATTCGGCCAAAATACCTCCACCTCTAATCATAGAATCACCTTCTCACCCCCAGCATCATCATCACCAGTAACAATCATTCGAACTCCGCCCCAGCTCCCAGTTACGAACACCCATGCTGTACCTTGGAACTATAATTTCCAAGTCTTTACCCAAGGAGCATTGAGCAATACACCGGCTCCTAGCCTTGCTTCGCCCTCAACACCCCTTAAACTGTGCTTCACTCCTCATGAGCACTTCAAGATGACTTACACCGGACCTTCTAGTAATGCTACTCCTCAATCAAACCTCCAGCCCGTCACTACCACAAAATCCTCCCCACTTGAGTAAGAAGTTGAGTTTATAACCCGAAGTGGGAGATGTTATGGGAATGAAGAGAAGGAAAAGAAGAAAGGGAAAGTAAAAATGGGAGAGTCACGAGAGAATACGGAAGAGGAGGCTGAGAAAGCAGAGAAAGAAGAACCTATGGAAGAACAGGAAGAACTGTTGCTTCAAATAATGAAGCAAAGTGAGTACGACGTGGTTGAACAGTTAAGGAAGACACCTGCTCGAATTTCACTATTGTCACTAATTCTGAGCTCAGAGGTGCACCGTCAAGCCCTGCAGAAAATTCTGGATCAGGCCTTCGTGAACCCCGACATTACACCGGGGCAATTCAAAAAGATAGTGGGACAAATTCAGGCATCCAGTTTTGTCACCTTCTCAGAAGAAGAGATAGACCCAGCAGGCTTAAAGCACACTAAGGCTCTGCATGTGACAGTGAAATGTAAAGGTTGCATAGTTGCCAAGGTCCTTATTGACAATGGATCTGTGCTCAACGTCTTGCCCAATGCCACCTTGGCAAGGCTGCCGGTTGGCCGGTCAAAAATGCGTTAAAGTGCTATGGTGGTAAGAGCTTTTGACGGTACAAGGAGGGAGGTGCTGGGAGACATCGACTTGCCGCTCCAAATCGGCGCATGCACTTTCAATGTCACATTCCAGGTGATGAACATTGAACCTGCATACATTATGTTGCTGGGGAGGCCTTGGATCCATTCAGCAAATGTCGTTCCTTCAACCCTGCATCAGAAAATTAAATACATCATGAACGGCAAAATCATCACTGTGAAAGGGGAGGAAGCCATGCTGGTCACCAAACCACAATCCCTTCCTTATGTGGAAGCAGCTGAAGAATCTTTGGAAAGCTCTTTCCAGGCCCTTGAATTGCAAGAAATCACTTCGAGAAATGAAGGGGCCTGAAGAGTGGTTATGAAAAGGGCAAGGGGTTAGGTGCCACATTACAGGGAATTGTCGAACCTATACCAGCTATCCAAAAGGTTGGCCATTGCGGTTTGGGTTATGAGGAAGACGCCCTCATGGATGGACGATTCTGGATGAGAAGTACACTTCGGGATCAAAGATTTGATCTGAAAATCGGGAAAATGAAGGTAGTCCCGAAAATCACAGAGGTCTTCACCAAGTCGGTCATTGAAAATCTAGCGGGAACTGAAGAATCACCCAATGAACTATCCATTGATGTCATCCATCTCAATTCCTTATATGAAGCTCTAGTCTCGCCAATAGCTGAAGGGCAAGAACTGGACAACTGGACGGCAGAGGACATTCCTGTACTCAATTTTGAGTAAAGTACTTTTGGTTATCAACACTTGATCATTTTGTCCATAGTGACAAGTGTAATACTGTAAACGGACCCTTTTTTTATGTTATAAATATTAATGAATTAATAGCACACTTTATATTCAATTCTCTTCTCCTTTCCTTTCCTTTCCTTTCCTTTTTGAAATCCATTCTTATCATATGTTCCGCTTTCGTTTCTCCAGGACCATTCATCAATTAATGCCTAACAATCCAATAGACTCAGAAACTCTTCTGGTTAATTTTGAAATCCCCATAACTACCATTACTTCAAGCGATTCTGAGGAAGAACTCGTAGAAGAAAAGGATGATAGAGATAAACCTTCCCTAGTGCCTTGCGAGGACGAAACGCACACCGTGAATTTAGGCATAGAAGAAATAAGAAGGGAACTTAAGTTTGTGGGGAGTGGAGAATTAGACGAGATGATCAGTTTACTCAAAGAATTCTTGGACATATTTTCATGGAGCTATGACGATACGACCGGCTTAGACCCTCACATAGTGACGCACAAAATTCCCCTAATTCCCGGGATGATCCCAGTAAAGCAGAAGCTAAGAAGAATGAACCCTGACACGCTGCTCAAAGTTAGGGATGAAGTCAAAAAGCAGTATGATGCTGGGTTTCTGGAAGTAGTCAAATATCCCCAATGGATAGCTAATGTTGTTCCAGTAATGAAGAAAGATGGGAGAGTCAGGGTATGCATTGACTACAGGGATCTTAATAAAGCAAGCTTGAAAGATGATTTCCCTCTCCCACACATAGATGTGTTAGTAGACAATGCTACGGGATTGGGCAGATGTTCGTGTATCGATGGGGCATCTGGGTATAACCAAATCCCAATGGATGAGGAAGACAAGGAAAAAACTGCTTTTATCACTCAATGGGGGGTATTTTGTTACCGGGTCATGCCTTTTGGGTTAAAGAATGCTGGCGCTACCTATCAACGTGTTATGGTCACATTATTCCACGATATGATGCACAAGGAAGTGGAGGTGTACGTGGATGATATGATCATCAAATCTAGGGGAGGAGAAAGCCATGTGCAAGTGCTAAGAAAAGTATTCGAGAGACTCAGGAAGTATCAGCTGAAACTAAACCCCGCCAAATGCGTGTTCGGAGCTAGATCTGGGAAGTTATTGGGATTTATAGTGAGTGAGAAGGGAATAGAAGTAGATCTAGACACAGTTCGAGCTATTCAAGAGATGCCATCCCCAAAAACAGAAAGGGGGGTGCGCAGTTTCCTGGGGAAGTTGAACTACATCTCGAGATTTATTTCCAACCTCACTGCTAAAGCTGAGCCTATCTTTAGACTACTCCGAAAGAACAACACCACTCAATGGGATTCCATTTGTCAAGAGGCTTTCAAGAAAATTAAGCAGTACCTATCAAACTCACCAGTATTGGTTCCTCCGGTGGTGGGAAGGCCGTTGATTCTGTACATGGCAGTCCAACAAAGCTCAATGGAATGTGTTTTGAGGTAGCATGATGATACCGGCCGAAAGGAGAGGGCCATTTATTACCTGAGCAAGAAGTTCAACGATTGTGAGTCAAGGTACTCTTTCCTAGAGAAAACTTGCTGTGCGTTAGCCTGGACAGCAAATCGGCTTAAACACTACATGTTGAATCATAAGACATGGCTCATCTCTAGGATGGATACTATTAAGTATGTATTTGAAAGCCCATTTGTGCCGGGAAGGATAGCAAAATGGCAGGTCATACTCTCCCAATATGACATTGTTTACATGACCCGGAAGGCAGTAAAAAGTAGCGTAATCGCTGATCTCCTAGCAGAGAACCCTATCCAAGAATATAAAGCCTTGGATTTTGAATTCCCTGATGAGCATGTTAACGAAGTGGAGAACGAGGAAAAAGAATCAACTGATGTATGGGAAATGTATTTTGATGGAGCTGTCAATTTGTCCGGTAATGGAATCGGAGCTGTGTTGGTATCCCCGGATGGGAAACACTTCCCGATGGCTATCAAATTGAGGTTTGACTGCACCAACAACGTCGCAGAATATGAAGCTTGTATGATGGGGTTACAGGCTGCCATCGAAATGAAAGTCAGGAAGTTAGAGGTATATGGAGATTCAGCCCTAATCATTTATCAAGTTAAGGAAGAATGGCAAACTAAGGATCCGAAGTTAATCCCATATCAGAAGTACTTACTGGAGCTGATTAAGAAATTTGAAGAAATCTCTTTCACTCACCTCAGTCGAAATAAGAATCAGTTTGTAGATGCCTTAGCCACCCTGGCTGTTATGGCTCAAATGGAAGAAGTGCAGACAGCTCAGGTATTAAAGATTAAAGCAAGGAGTGAGCTAGCATACTGCTTCATGATCGAGGAAGAAACGGATGGTAAACCTTGGTATCATGACATCCAGGTCTACATCAGAACCAGAGGATTCCCTCCAGGGGCAAGTAGAAACGAAAGGAGAATGATCCGGAGATTAGCTTTGGGATAGTTCCCCAGTGGAGAAATTCTATACAAAAGTAGCTCTAACGGCGAACTGTTGAGATGTGTGGATGTAAAAGAAGCAAAGAGGATCCTTTTCGAGACTCATGAGGGGAATTGTGCAACCTATGCCAATGGGCATATGATGGCTAAGCAAATCATGAGACGGGGATTTTTTGGACTACTATGGAGAAGGATTGTATCGAGTACTTTCGGAAGTGTCATAAATGTCAGATCTACGCGGATCCGATAAATGTTTCGCCTCACCAATTGTTCAATCTCGTGTCACCATGGCCTTTCGCAATGTGGGGCATCAATGTGATTGGTCCCATCAACCCTAAGGCATCCAATGGGCATAGATTTATCTTGGTAGCCATCGATTATTTTTCTAAATGGGTCGAAGCGACATCATATGCTCACATCACGTAGAACACATTCCTCAAATTTCTCAGAAATAATGTCATCTGTCGACATGGCCTCCCCAGCGAAATCGTCACTGACAATGCCAAGAATTTGAATGGTCCGAAGATCCAGAGGTTATGTGATCAATACTGGATTTGACACCTCAATTCCTTCCCGTACCATCCCCAGATGAATGGAGCAATGGAAGCTGCAAACAAAAATCTTAAAAGAATAATCCGAAAAATGACGGTCACTTATAGGGATTGGCATGATATGCTTCCCTACGCCCTTCACGCATACCAGACTTCTGTAAGGACATCAACTGGGGCAACCCCATACTCACTGGTTTACGGGATGGAAGCTGTACTGCCTATTGAAGTTGAAATTCCTTCCCTAAGGATTCTGAAGGAATCAGGGATTGATGATTCGGAGTGGATCCAGTCAAGGTTGGACCAATTAAATTTGCTAGACGAGAAAAGGCTAGCAGCAGCATGTCATGGGCAGTTATATCAGAGAAGAATGGCCAGGGCATTTGACAAAGGCATTCGCCCATGCGAATTTGAACCAGGGGATATCGTCCTAAAAAAGGTGCTCCCGAATCAAAATGATCCCCAGGGTAAATGGTCACCGACCTATGAGGGACCCTATGTGGTTAAAAATGTGTTTTCTAGTGGAGCCCTAATCCTGACCCATATGGATGGTAAAGAATTTCCAAGACCCGTGAATGCTGACACTGTCAAAAGGTATTATGCCTAAAAAAAAAAAAAATATGGGGGCGAAAACCCGAAAGGGCGTCCTTAGAACCAGAAAAAGGAGAAATAAGGAAGTGGACAGGTAACCAAGGATGGAAATAAACCGCTACTGCATGAATCTTCGTTACTAGAGTATTTAAAGTAATGGCAGTTAAGAGATTTCAAAGTCAACTACAAGGAATCTGTGAGATCTATCCCTGTACCCCTTTTTCTTTGAAACTGTACCTTTATCTTCCAAACTATAATAAAGTCATTTTGATATATTTTCTTCACATTTGTCTTTTTGCTTTATCTTTCCCTTATACTCATACTCTAATATTGTCTTTTTCAACCTCTAATGCGCAATTAATCTATTAAAATTTTGTCATAAGAATAGGATTTGAATATTCATAACCTCATGTACTTTGCTATGAGATTTGCAGGAAATGGTCCAAAAAAAAAACAAAAAAAACAAAAAAAAAACTAGAAGTGAAAACCTGGAAGGGCGCTTTTAGTTAGATGGGAAAAAGGAAGAGTGAAAACCCGTAAGGGCACTTTTCGCAAAATAAGGAAGTCAAGAGCAGAAAGGGAATCATGGGAAGTAAGTAAGTAACGAAGAATGAAGGGATAAGTCTTGCAACTTGTCTTCCATTAATCGTCTATCTTCGCGATTCCGTTAAGTACACTTCGTCGCGGGAGAACTTCTCGTGTCAGGTTAGACTTGCTTTGTAAGCCTTTTAATTTTTCAGCATTTAAATTCCTGTTATCAACCTCTGGTTCCTTGATCCAAGTTGATTTTAATTTTTCAGCATTTAAATTCCTGTTATCAACCTCTGGTTCCTTGATCCAAGTTGATTTTAATTTTTCAGCATTTAAATTCCTGTTATCAACCTCTGGTTCCTTGATCCAAGTTGATTTTAATTTTTCAGCATTTAAATTCCTGTTATCAACCTCTGGTTCCTTGATCCAAGTTGATTTTAATCTTTCAGCATTTAAATTCCTGTTAATCAACCTCTGGTTCCTTGATCTAAGTTGATTTTAATTTCTAGCATTTAAATTCCTGTTAATCAACCTCTGGTTCCTTGATCTAAGTTGGTTTTAATTTTTCAGCATTTAAATTCCTGTTATCAACCTCTGGTTCCTTGATCCAAGTTGATTTTAATTTTTCAGCATTTAAATTTCTGTTATCAACCTCTGGTTCCTTGATCCAAGTTGATTTTAATTTTTCAGCATTTAAATTTCTGTTATCAACCTCTGGTTCCTTGATCCAAGTTGATTTTAATTTCCTGCATTTAAATTTCTGTTATCAACCTCTGGTTCCTTGATCTAAGTTGATTTTAATTTTTCAACATTTAAATTCCTGTTACCAACCCTTGGGTCGCTGACCTAAGTTGGTTTTAGTTTCCTAATCTTGATTCTGAGTCTCAACATTTCAATACCCAATCGCCCAAAATATGGGTCTGAATCTTTACATAATTCCTACACGGGAAAAATTTTCCCTTCAATAGAAATTATGTAAAGAGGGGCAGCTGTCGACACCATATTTTGGCCGATCCCCGAAATCAATAGACTTTGAAATCGATCCCCAGCACCGAGCCTCCATGTCGTTCAATTCATTTTCAATCTCTCTTCATTGGGATCAAACCAAAGCCAAGTCTCTTTGCCAAATAATCACATTTCTGATCTCTCTTTATAAGAAATCAAACCAGTACCAAGTCTCCATCCTTACCGATCTCTCAAACCAATTATCAAGACTCCTGGCCAATCAATCACATTTCCGATTCTCGTCAAGCGAAACCAAAACAACATTAGGTCTTCGTGCCACCCAGTCTTATTTCCGATCTCTCTTTAAGATTTTGTGGATAATTGTTTGATAAAGTTAAGGTTTCAATCCGGTTTAATGATGCTTACAATCTTAATTGTTCAAGTCAGGTTTCCAATTTCAATAATCTTAAGTTCCGTTCGATGTTAATTCTCTTCCGATCTCATGTTTATAATGTTTTTCCGACCTCTTATACTTAGATTAATAGTCACTTTTAAGTTTGATGTTCTAATTGGTTTGAACAGTTAGGCGCGTGTATAATTTAGATACTTTCCGATCTCATCAAGACATTGAACAAAAAAGGAACTTCATTTCATTTCATTTCAAATTAAAAATATATACAAGTCATTCGGCTGGAGGATCACCCCCAGCCTGTTCTACATTTTGTTCACCCCTCCTATCACCTTCAGCCTCCTCCTCGCTATCCTCTTCGTCTTGGGGAGCCAGGTCCACCATCCAGGAAAAGTCCTCCTCGGGATAACGCTTCCTGAGCTCGGCCAAAAGATCCCCGTGGGCGTTCACATAAGCGCTGGCCTCCCTCATCGCTGCCTTTTCTTCTTTTGCTCTAAGTTCTTTAGTGAGGCGAGCGACATCAGCAGCTCGAAACGCCCGAGCTTCTTCAAGGGCATGAGCCTGCTTGGCTAGTTTATCTTCATAGAACTTCATCCGCCCCTCAATTTCAGCTATGTAGTTCCAGGCGGATGAAAGTTGGGATCGGACGAAAGCTGCTTCCTAACCCACCTTGTCGATCTCCTGCCCCAAACGGTGAGCCTTCTCCCGGACAATGTGTTGGTTCACCAAACTCTCCACGCTCAGGCTCATGGTCCGGGTCAGGATATCATCGAGACTGTTCGGGGTCAGCCTATCCCGATCCTCTTGAAGGCAGATGGAGGCCCCCAAGACCTTAGCTAAGCCCGAATTCTCTCGAACAGTGCGGTTCTTCACCAGTAAGTGGATCAGGACATAAGCGCCGCGGGAAAGGGTCCTCGCAGGAGGTTGGGAAGGACCCCCTTCCGCACTTGAAGCAACCGTAGGAGGTGGCGGTTCCTCTTGTCGAGGAGGAGACTGGACCATTTCTGTTTCAGGGATCGGTGGTCCCAAGGGTTGGAACGATCCTCCCTGTATCTCCCCTGAATCGTGCCTTAGCGTCTGAAGGGCCTCGGCGGCCTTCATCTCCCGCACTTTCCGGGAGACCTCTCTCTTCCGCTTTCGGCTCTCCTTGGAAGCCTCACCGCTTGCCATACCTACACAAAGAAAAGGTCAGTGAGTTCGCTAAGGCCCAAAGATCAGAGATATAGAAAGTACCGAGGCCAAGGTCAGAGAGCTGGGGCCCACGTTCTTCGCCGGTAATCAGCTGCATTGTCCAATGATGCAGTTCGGCCATCACCGCATCTAAACAGGAGAACTTCTGAGTGGCCACCTGATCTTTCAGCTCCATTACCATTATGCCCTCTTCCCGATTCAGGGTGATGCGCTTCGAAAGTGAGGGTCCCAGATGCAGCCAGCTACATGGGAAACCCTCAAAACCATTCGAAATCTTGCTCCTCAGGATAAAGAAGCGATTCTTCTAATTCTTCAGGGAGGAAGGCAGGTCGGTAAAGAGCCCGTAATGCGGCTTCGCCTGAAAGAACCAATACTCGTCGTCCTTTCGACGAGTTAGCCTATGTAGCTCGGTGAACACCTTCGCTGTTGGACGGAGTCCCTTAGCTTGGCAGAGGCCTCTAAAGCCTACTAGGATCCGCCATGAGTTCGGATGTACTTGGGCTATGCATACTTGGTGGAATTTCAGGACTTCCTTGAAGAAATCATCAAGAGGGAACCGCAGCCCGGCTTTTAATTGCTCTTCGTATACCATGATCATATCATTCTCTTAGAAGAAGTGATCGGCTCGGAGATCGCCATGACACCTGATAAGTTCGTATGAATCAGTCTGAAGGTTATATTCTTGGCTAAACGACTGCAGATCGGTTTCTTAAAGGATTGACGGCAGCTCGTCCACGGGAAGGCTTTCTCTCCCTGAAGAATGCGTTTGCCTCGAGGGTCCCACTTGACCACGGGATGGAACGGAGGATGTTGGAGGTTCAGATCGCTGACTTGGTCCGACCACCTCAACTTCATCTGACGACCACGAGACGTGAACGGAAGGGGGGCTCACCGCTCTCTGACCCTCGGCGCGCTCATTTTCAAAAAAAAGAGAAAATTTAAACTAAAAGAAAGATCAAAACCCTTATCGGAGTGTGATCGGTATCAGAAGAACTTGAGAAAACGAGAGAATTTTGGAATTGCTCGCGAGATGCTGAAAATGACATAAGGGAGCAACTGGCTGACCCATCCCCTATTTATACCCGTCTGGGCATTTAATGCTCACAGTGTCCCAAGCGGCGCATCGGTTAGCGGGATTCACTAGCTTTTTCTGACACGTCTCTTGAATATTCCGGAAACTATATAATTAAATAAGGGGGGGATCGGCTAGTTAAAGACCGGCAGATTAAGGTAGATGTTTTACAGATCGGCTAAGGGCTATTCAGTTGGGAATCGGATCGGATAAATACATCAGAGATCGAAAAATAACTAATGCAATAATAATAAAATGATAATTGTCAAAATAAAATTTCATTTCCAAAAGGTCAGGTTACATCATTAGGGCGATCCCAAGAGATCGGATTACATTTCCAAAAGGTCAGATTACATCATTTGGGCGATCTCTAGAGATCGGATTACAAAGGTCAGATTACATCATTTGGGCGATCTCTAGAGATCGGCAGTACATCCTATCTAGTAAAGGCCTGTGTCAAAGCCTAGTCTTATGGCTGAATCAAAAGATGTATTTGATCAGGAGACCGGCCATCGACATCGGATAGATGTACAGCTCAAATGGGGTGACTATAACTCTTATGAGGATAAGAGAGGTCATCGTCAATGTTATCGCTCGGAACCGAGCCACTGTCGGGACACCCAATGTGGTAAGAAGCCAAATGAACTTCGAAGGGCAGTCACCAATAATGGGAGGGAAATTAGCAGTCTTTTCGCTCGAAATCGGTTCGTCGATTACATCGGTAGACCGATTCAAGGTCAACACAATCGATATTCTTGATCTGGGTCGGTAAATTAGTCCGGTTCTCTCACTGTCATCAGAGGTGGCCATAGTGATTTTCTGATCACGGAGGTCAAAAATTTTCAGTCGATAAACAAGGTGAACAGCCGGAAAAAGATAAAAAATAGCTATCATGGCCAGGATTGTTGCCGAAATGGCTAGAACAGGAAAAGTGAGAAAGAAAGAGGAGAAAATGAAATGCGAAAGGATTTCCCGTTGAAGGCATATATATAGAGAAGGTCTGAGCATTTATTGCTAGCAGAAAACGAAATGAACGCCTCAGAAACCGAAGGAATAAATGCTTTGACTGAACCTGCCCGGATAAAGGAGAAGACTCTAGAATGGGAGAGATCGGGAGAGGGGCCCGGCATGAGAGATCGGAAAAGGATCATATTAGAAAGATCGGATGGGAGGGGAGATCGGAATGCAAAGAGAGAATAAGACAACTTCCAATAACTGTCGTTATAATCGGAGCCGAGGTAGTTAAAGCATCGCAGACAAGATCAAATCTCCACCGCACGCCTCATTTGCAGAATCGCCCACATTGCTGACACGTGCCAGAGCACTTCATGACAGTCCTGTACATCCCAATCTCCATCGTTGATCTTACTTGTAAGGACAAGCCCAGAGCCCTTGGATCAAAGAAGGAGACGACAAGACCGGCGCTTTTTATTCCCAACCCTCGGATCTCCCTTGACAAGAAAATTTTGAGCCGTCAGATTAGAAAAGAGAAGGGACAAATATGTTGAAAAGGATCTCAACCGTTCATTTTGATTTTCTTTAATTCTCAAGCATCAGATCATGTCCTTTAAAATCCAAACCCTCCATCTCCCTCAAAGAAAATCCTGACCCTTCATTGGGAGCACCCGTTCCCTATAAATACCTGCATGAAAACTGTTGAAAGGGGGACGAAGAAAAGGGTGGTGACTATAGTAGAAAGGCTCTGAAACTTAATTCAGATTTGCTACTCTGCTATTTTTAACCTTTCAAAATAGAAAAACTTCAGAAACCAGTTTTCTAAAGTATTTTCTTTGAAGGGGTATTGAATGCTGAAACTCTCTATTTTCAGTTCGTTCGTTACTCTGTGATACCCTCTCTTAGTTTCAGTTCTGTCTTCATTCCCACTCATTTTCCAAGCTCAATTTCATTCCAACTCGGTTGTTGTCATTTTGGTTTGATTGCATCTTGACTGGGTACTCTTCATTCCAAGGCGAACATTAGTCCTCAGGCTATCAGCGCACAGCTCTACTATATTTTGTGACTCCATAGTTAGTTCTATAGATTCGACTCCCTACAGGTGAGCGTCTATACCGTTGCTTTATCAAGTGGTCGTTTTTATTTTATGTATTTTCTTTGTATTCATGTTCGTAATTTTCACCAAGTTTATGATTATGTTAAAAACCCCATGAAGGTGGTTATCCTCTTGAGTTTACTTTTTGTTCATCCACTCATGTCATTTACCTTTTTTTTAGCCTTTATTACTTTCAAATGTAGGTGTTTTAGTCCCGAGTAACGTATAGGTAGTTTGGCGAAATGTTGGTAGTTGTATCTTAACACGAAAGTTTCTTTAGGATAATAAAAGTTTGGATAATAAATTGGAGGAAAAGTCATGGAGTTGAACTTTTTAAATAAGTTCAGGATTTAGCTTGGCATGATGGGAAATCGAGATAAGATCGGATTCCAGCCAGTAGGCAAAAAGAGATCGGGCATCGCTTGCCCAAAGTACTAGTAAGGCGATCGGAAAAGATTTTGTCTAGCATCCTTTCCTTAGCTATAAGGCACCAATGGGCTAAGAGAAAACCTTGTTCAGGTCCCCGGCGTCTTCGGATGTCAGAACCCTTAGTCTTAGGTTCTTATGATATGTAATTGTAATCAAATTTTAAGAGGTCGAAAAAGGTCCGTACCCAGCTCTCATTCAAATAAAAGGAGATCGGAGGAGAGTTCTTATCCGAGATCCTTCATTAAAATTCTAAAATTGCATATTTAAGGAGATTGGAGGAGAGTTCTTATCCAATTCTCAATCCAAATTTTTAATAAATACTAAAAAGAGATCGGAGGAGAGTTCTTATTTAATTCTCAACCCAAATTTTTAAATAATATAAAGAGATCAGAGGAGAGTTCTTATCCGATTCTCAAATCAAATCTTAATAAAAATACAGAGATCGGAGGAGAGTTTTTATCCGATTCTCAAATCAAATCTTAATAAAAATACAAAGATCGGAGGAGAGTTCTTATCCGATTCTCAAATCAAATTTTAAATACTAAAAAGAGATCGGAGAAGAGTTCTTATCCGATTCTCAAATCAAATCTTAATAAATATACAGAGATCGGAGGAGAGTTCTTATCCGATTCTCAGATCAAATTTTAACAAATACGCAAAATAATCCCATAAACGAAAATCATTACGCGACATCAACTCACTAAGGGTCGTCTCCCGTACTTATGTATTTGGGTAACCCTAAACAGTGAAAAATTAAACATTCCCTCTTATCAAAGGGATTAACATCTTCATTCTAACCCCCCTAACTGTCGATTTAAATTTACAAAGAACATAACATTAGATCTGCTTGCCCTCATAGAGGGACGAGGCGGGGTGCCTAACACCTTCCCCGCCCGTAAACGGACCCCAAACCTAGAATCTCTATTTTCAAAGTGGTTTCATTTTAATTTATTTTCACGAATGGTTTTCTTTAATTTCCCTCAAAATTAAAGTGGTGACTTCTCACTCTTTCCCACTTTGGTGAGTGTTCGTCCAGGCGACCGCAAAATACCTTGCGACACATATTATGTTACTTACTTATTAAATTGCATGTTAAAAATATTTTGCATAAAAATTTTGTTTAGTGTTTTTTTAAAACAAAAAAATATAAATTAATAAAGATCTTTTCTAAATAATAAATGGAGAAAATAACTGAAAAAAATAAAAAAGGAAAATCTTATCAGATCTTTCTCCTAGAATGGATGACATACCTATCGATATCATCAGATAAAAGTATAACAATTTCCTAAATTGTAATGACTCAAACTAGGGACCGTTACCGGCACTAGGGATCAGGTCAGTTTAAGACTACCGGAACTCGTAGTGAGCCTGAAATTTGTGAAACGTACATACATTCCTACATCTCATTATCTTAACATACATCAAACCATTACATCTTAGTTTTTTCATACATACATAAATATAATAATGGTTCATAATTTGAAACTTAACATACATAAGATCCAAAGTGTAATGGTTCAACATGTATACCCTCACAAGGATTAACACAACATATACATCATCATACTTAAGCAATAATTACATTTTTTTTCCTTTAATCACTAGCATAGTACCATCCATTCATAAATCACATGTCCATATACCCATACATCACACATAAAGAAAGGGCTAAAACTATCCCCTGATGCTCTCTCTTGAAGGAACTCTTCTAGTCCTGCAACCTTGTACTTAGGAGTTAGGGGAATGAGGTAAACTTGCACAAGCTCAGTGAGTAAACTAACCATCATTAATTTCACATTCATTCATATATGTGCAATGCATCATTCATATGGATTTTCACTTTATAAACATTTCATGTAAGATGGACATTATCATCAATAACTTTCCAAACTTTCCTTTTAAATATGACCTGTGTCATATACCCAGGGGCAACTATCAGATCTCCTTTGAAGGGCAACGTCAAGATCTCCCCTTAAGATTTGCTTATGGATCCATAACATTACATAATATAACAAGGGGGGAGTAATGGGTCATCTAATATCCATCAATGCACTAACAGTAATTTATGCAATTATGCAATATCTTCGTGTTCTAGATATATACATCCTAAATAAATATGACGTGATGCATGAGGATGCTCATTAAGGCTCTAAAACTCCATACATAACATAAACATCCTATTCTACATCCTTAGGAACCATGACATTATGTTTTGGAACCTTGGAATCAAAGGAGAAAATAAGTGGGCAGAACCAAGTTCAGCTACAAGAGCTTTGGGTTTTAGCTGCCGAACCTCGAAACGTTATGTGCCCATTTTGAGCAATAGTCATTGCGGCTGCCGAAGTCTAGGACTGCATCTGCCAAACCTAGCAATGTAATCCCGTTCTGGGCTTTTTAATATTGCTTTTCAGTTCATCCCACTTACCTTGCCCAGGATGACACTTTATGTACTTTATATCTCACTTTAATCTTCTTAATCTTATCCTATTCTTGATTATTCGGTTTGCTCTTTAATTCATCTATTTTATCTTACCTAAAATAGAATCTTAATTACTTTATTCTTTAGTGCTACTCTCTTTCTTGATCTGACTATCATGTCAGGAGCTTATATCCCTTCACTGTCTCTATCAAATCATCAACACCTTGATGTTACTCAAAATTGGTACTCTAACCACTCCAGCTAGTACTTCTATTGGTATTTAGGTTATCTCTCCTGTTGAATTTGATTTGACTATTTTATCTTTCCCTTCTGCACTTCTTTTATATATACACATATTCTATGATTTACCTATACTAACTTCTATCTTTATCCTTTCCTTTACTTAGAGTATACTTTTGTTTCAAGCAATTAGAAGCTATTGAGGAACTCAAGGAATAATAGCCATGTATTCACTATGTGATCTCTGTTTTTGTCCTTTAGACCACATACTACCCCCTACTACCTCAAAGAGGGAATCTATAGGATTTCTTTTTTCCCTTGCTACTAAAAAGCTTTGCATCTATCCTGATCTGATCCCTTATATTCCTTGTAGACACCATATTTTGGTCGACCCTCAAATGCAATGTTCTTTTAAAATTGAAATCTCATTATGTTATCCATTCTCAACCAATGACCCAATCATAGGTCACTTTTTCGAACTCAGCAATGGCTTATCTACGAAATAACTCAATCTCACATTCAAGTTAGATTGCCTTCCGATCTCTTCACCTTTATCCAATGTGTTCGGATCAATATTGGATCTCCGGACCATTCAATCTTACATGCTATCATTTTTTGATCTCTCTATGTTCAAATACCTCAAAATTCCAAATCTGCATATAGTTTTGTGATTAGGTATCTCGCTCGAATTGTTCAAACATTTCTTAGCGAAGCTAAGGTTTTATCCGATCTCTAAATAATGATTCCGACCCTAATAAGCTCAAGTCATTTTCAAATCTTTACAATTCTACCAAATCACTCTTCAAATGTTTCAAGGTTTTAGTCGATATTCGGTCACAGCACTGTCCGATCTCATGTTCACGTGTAATGGTTTTCCGATCTCTGGAAGTGGTTTGACGTGTTATGATTAATAACCAATCTCAGGTTTAATGTCCAACTATATTAAATTGATTAAGTACTCAGGCAATTTGGGTTGGATGTTTTCCGATCTCGTCAAGAAAATTGAGCATGAAAAGACTTAGATTCATTTGAAAATATAAAAATATACAAGTCATTCGGCAGGAGGGTCTCCAATAACCTGCTCTTCAGGTACATTTTTAGTTCTGTCATTCCCTCCCTCTCTCTCAGGCTCCTCCTCGCTGTCTTCTTCAGTTCTTGGGATGAGATCCTCTATCCAAGAGAAGTTTTCCTTGGGATAGCGCTTCACGAGTTTGGCCAGAAGATCGCCATGAGCAATCACATAAGCATCGGCCTCCCTTGTGAGGGCCTCTTCTTCTTTTGCCTTGATCTCTTTAGTAAGTCGAGTGACATCGGCAGACCTAAGCATTTTCAAGTTTTCACTCTAGTTTAGCTATCCTTTCCTCATAAGATTTCACCCGATCTTCTACCTGGGCGATGTGGTCCTGAGCAGTTGAGAGTTGGGCTTTGGCAGAAGCTGCATCCTGGACCGCCTTCAGAATCTTCTATCTCAAAAGATGGGTCTTTTCTCTGATTATTTGTTGGTTCACAATGGTCTCCAAACCCAAGCTCATCGTCTAAGCCAGGAGATTATTAATGCTATCTTAGGCCAATCTATTCTGATCTTCTTAAAAACAAATGGTGGCGCCCAAGACCTTGGCTAGATCAGGATTACCCCGAGCTAAACGGTTCCTTTCCAGAGTATGGACAAGGACTTGAGCACCTCGAGAGAGAGTCCTTACCGTTAGTTAGGAAGCCCTCCCTTATGCACTTAAAGAGACCGATGGAGGAGGTTTAGCTTATCGAGGTGTAGAAGGAATGATCTTTATCTCTGAGGCTGGCTGCTCTGGAGGTCAGAACGGAGAGCTCAGCGCTTCTACCATGTCCCGCCTCAGCATCTGAGCAGTAGCAGCCACTTTCATTTCCAGCACTTTCTGGGTGAGCTCCCTCTTTTGCTTGCAGCTTTGCTTTGCACCCTCGCATCCCGCCATACTTGCACAAAGAATAAGTTAGTGAGATCACCAAAGTTAGGAGACTAAAGATTCAGATTATACCGATCCCGGGGCTGAGGTCAGAGAGTTGCAGCTTATAGTCCTCACTGGCAATCACTTGCATCAACCACCATTTTAGTTCGGCCATAACCGCATCTAGACATGAGTACTTGTGAGTGGCCGCTTGATCCTTTAACTCCTTCACCATGGCATCCTCATCTTTACTTAGGGCAATCTTCTTTAGAACTGAAGGAACCAAATACTGCCTATTACATGGGATGCCCTCAAAGCCATTCAGGTCCTTGCTCCTCAATATAAAAAATCAATCTTTCCAATTCTTCAATGGAGAAGGGAGATCGGTAAAGAGCCCACGGTTCAGCTTGGCTTGGAAAAACCAATATTCATCATCCTTCCACCGAGCGAGCCTATGCAACTCAGCAAAAACCTTCGCCATAGGCTCGAGCTTTTTAGCTCGGCATAAACCTCTGAAAGCCACCAGAGTCCGCCAGAAGTTCGGATGCACCTGGGCTACACAGACATGATAGAACTTCAGAACGGCTCTATAGAATTCATTTAGGGGAAATCGAAGCCTGGCTTTTAATTGTTCCTCATATACTATGATCAAGTCAGTTTCTTCAAAGAAATGATTGGCTCGGAGATCGCCATGACATCTAATAACTTTGAAGGAGTTAGTCAAAAGGTTGTACTCTTGGCTAATAGACTGGAGATCGGTCTCCTTGAGAACCGATGGTAACTCGTCCACGAGTAAGTTCTCTTTCCTTGAAGACGATGCCTGTTTTGACTTGGTCGATCGACCATGTTCCAGGACAGTGGTTTTAAAAAGGATCAGGTCGCTCACTCAGTCTGGCCACTTTACCTTCATCTAATGTCCACGAGATGTGAACAGAAGGAGGGCTGGCAGCTCTCTGACCGTCGATACCACTCATTTTTAGAGAATAAAAATGAAATTGATCAGAAAAAGATTAAAGCTCTTATCGGAGTATAAATCAGCACCGAAAAACTCTAGAAAACAAGGGAGAGTGTCGAAGTCACTTAAAGAAAGTCTGAAAATGACATAAGGGAGCAAATGGCTAACCTCCTCCCTATTTATACTTGCCTGAGCATTAAATGTTCACGAAGCCCCAAGGGACACATCGGTTAGCGGGATTAGGCCATTTCAATGAAACATCAAAAGAAGATTCTAGAAATATAGTAAAAGGTCAAACAAATAAGAACAGTTAACAAAGATCATCAGATAGAATAGGGTTTCGAACCAACAGATCAGCAAAATAGCGATTCGTCTAGGGATCAGATCGGGCACATTTATCAGAAATCGGAATAATAACCAATGCAATAATAAAAATAGAATAAGTAGATCCAAATTTCAATAATAGATTTCATTTCATTTCCAAAAGGTCAGATTACATCATTTGGGTGATCTCTCAAGAACAGCAATTACAAATGTCCTTACACTACATTCTACCTAACTTAGACTACTCCCGAACCCAAAGTGTCGCACAATAGGCCTGTGTCAAAGCCTAGTCTTGTGACTGAATCAAAAGATATTTTTTATCAGAAAGCCAGCAATAAATACTGGACAGATGTACAGCTCAGATGGGGTAACTATGACTCTCATGATATTGAGCGGTGTCATTGTCAATGTCATCGACCAGAACCAAACTGCGATCGGGACCCCCGAGATGGTAAGGAGCCAAATGAACTTCAAGAGGTGGTCACCGATATTAAGATTAAAATTAGCAGTCCTCTTGTCAGAGATCGGTCTACAAGCCATACCGATGAGCCGATCTGAAATCGACGCGGTAGTCAGTTTCGACTTTAATTGGTCAATTAGTCCAGTTCCCTCATCATCATTAGATGATGCCCTCATAAACCTCTGATCACTAGAATTGCTCATTTTTAGGAGATGGACAAAGAAAACATTCGAAAAAAGATTAAAGTGGTTGCCGTGAGAAGAATTCTTATCAGAAAAGCCAAGAATGGGAAAATAAAACATTAAAGATTCACCGGAGAAGGAAAGTTATGAGTATGCGAAGGACAAAATTCGTCAGCATATATATAGGGCCTTGGCATTTATTGCATGCAGAACTCGAAGCTGCTCATCGGCAATTAAAAAATTTATTGCATTGACTGACTCAGAGAAAGGATAAGAAAGAGGTCGAAGAACAGGAAGAGATTGGGAAATAAAAAGGACCATATGCAAAAAGAAAATAGAGATCGGAATAATAATCCTAAGATCGGTCAGTCACAATGAAAAGATCAAAAAAGGGAAGGACGATCTATAGAGATTGGAGAACTCAGGGAGTTGAATAGCTTCTAATCATGACCTTTAATTCAAGGACGTCGGATTATGTCCTTTTGAATCTAGGCCTTCCGTCTCCTCCTGCTGGAATCCTGGCCCTCTATTTTGAGTACCAATCTCCTATAAATACCTGCATGCAATGCTATGGAGGGGCGGTGATTATTAAGGAAAAACCCTAGAATTTTGCTGTAGCTTTATGATAAAAAACTCTCAAGGTTCCTAGAAATTTTAGAAACAAGTTTTCTAAAGGATGTTACCACGGAAACTATAGAGCTTGCAATCCATACCTCGGATAACCTCGCATAGCCTTGGGAACTCAATCGCCATTTCTCAAGAAGATCTCACTTCAATTGTTTACAACTCCTCAAAATCACCCTACTGTCTCAGTGTTAGTGGTGCTGGATACACGAAGATATCGGTACCAGCTTACTCGTTGTTTCACCCTTTTCTACAGGTAAGTGCTTGACTTATCATTCTTAAGTGTTTATGGCATAGTTTATCGCAACAAATCCTCAGAATAAGTTTACGTCGAAACTGGAATTATTTCACCTTTTGTGATGTCTATGAGTTTTACCTTTTTTTTTTTACGTGTCTTTAATTTCTTTATGTTATTTCATGCAAAAAGGATAATTCAAGGTACTGACATTCTGAAGGTACCGTAAGGAGTACAGATGGGAGGAAACAATGTGGAGATTCTCGATCAGGGTAAAAATGATTAGGAACAGTACGGATGAATTGGGAGGTTAGTTACTCAGTCTACCCCTAAAAAAAAAATAGAAATGAGATCAGGATTCGGAATCAAGTTTGGAGGGGAAACCTCCAAAATGAGATGTCTAGAAGATTCAAAATGAGGAGTCATAATAAGTTGAGGAAAGTTCGATAAATAAATCATGAGATCGGAAATAAGAATCTGGGATAATATGAAAAGCAGGAGGTGATATGAGCAACGCTCTCATATCTAATAGGGTTAAACGAGTTCGGTCTCATGACCGTGGCCTCTTAAAATTCATTTTTGACAAATTAGAAGGGATCGAGAGAGAGTCCTTACCCGAGTCCTCTTAATAAAAATTCCAATATACACATTTAAAGGGATCGGGAGAGAGTCCTTACTTGAATCCTCTTAACAAAATTCTAATGTACACATTTTAAGAGATCGGGAGAGAGTCCTTACCCGAATCCTCTTAACAAAATTCTAATGTACACATTTTAAGAGATCAGGAGAGTGTCCTTACCCGAATCCTCTTAACGAAATTCTAATATACACATTTTAAGAGATCGGGAGAGAGTCCTTACCTGAATCGTCTTAACAAAATTCTAATATACACATTTTAAGAGATCGAGAGAGAGTCCTTACCCAAATCCTCTTAACAAATTCTAATATACACATTTTCAGAGATCGAGAGAGAGTCCTTACTCAAATTCTCTTAGCTAAAATTCTAATAAGAATATTTTAAGAAATTAGGAGAGATTCATTTCCCGAAATCTTTTTTATTTAACTACTGAGACACCTAATATGTGAACCGAGAACCTTTCTCATTCGTTATGGATCTTTAGGGACTCAAATAACATCTCTTTAAAATTAGAATCCCAAATTTAAAGCTGAAAAATTAGATAAGATATGTAACAAATCAAATAAATTAAACACTAATTCATCGTGGGGACATCTCGTGTACCCGTGTTCTTGGGAAACCCAAAATGGTGAGATATTGAACGCTCCTTCTGTCAATAAAAGGACCGATATCGTGACTCCAAAACCCCCAAATTATTAATCATAAGTAATTAAGAACACATCGTTAAGTTTGCTGACCCTTGTTAAGAGACGAGGTGGGGTGCCTAACACCTTCCTCACCCATGAAAGGACTTCGAACCTAGAATCTCTGTTTCGGAAGTGGTTTTTATTTTTTAATAATGGTTTCCTTTAATTTCCCTTAAAATTAAAGTGGCGACTCCTCACTTTTTCTACTTCGGTGAGAATTGTCCAGCGACCGCAAAGTCCTTGCGACAGCTTGGCGACTCCACTGGGAACGAAGACCAAAATAACCCTAGTTTAGAAGTCCAAAGAGCAAATTTAATCCTGTGCTCTTATCGATAATTTTGGGGGTTGACTCATAGAATTAGAAGTTTTAATATTTTAATTATTTCTATTTTCTCTAACCATTTTGTTTGTTTTGATTGTTTCATTTATTGCAGTAATCTTCGCCTAAATTCCTTTGAATAAGGAAGAGGTAAATATGTCCGTTCACACACTGATAACCTACATGATGTCCTTACACACTTTAGCCCTATACTCGGGCTCTCTTACCCTGTAGGAAGTAGGAGGGGGTCATGTAGCGGTACCTATGGGTTTTTACCCCGTTAGTATCCGTGAAGACTTTTGCTCAGATTGGAACTTGTTTCACCTATTGGGATAACCTTGGATTTTTCTCGTTATTATCATAATGGTGAAATGGTGCTCTACTATTTATAGTAGGGACAATTTGGGGACCTGTGGCTTTAGAAAATTAGACCTTGAGCTAAATCGTCACATTATTCAGAGCCTATGATAAGCCATCCTTGAAGGTAGGACCATCCAATTAGATAGTACCTACTCGGTGTCACGATTACCCTATTTTAGGAAAAAAAGGACATACTTGCTTTCATCTTACTCTGTTTATATTTTTAAACTTTTCTTAAATAACATGAGGGTAATTTTGAATTATACTAGCAGGATGATCTAAACACCTTCCTACTTTGATAAGTGTATAGATATTGTTACGCAAGTAGTATAATTCAAAATTACCTGATTTTGTTTCGCTAACTTATTTCCTCTGTAGGTATTATAAATTAGTGTTTGCCAAGGGTAGGGAAAACTTTAAAATGGCACTTTGAGTCAGTCAACCGAGAAGTTTTCAAAACAAAAACGAGATGCTCAACAAAGATTCAAATCAATCCATGACTTGGAATCCTTACAGACTGGTGAGATAGAAGCAGAAGCCCGTCCGTTACCTCCATTAGATCCTAGTAAAATTGAGATCAGAACAGCTGGTTCGGATGACTTATTAAATAGTTGAAAATCATTGCCCAATCATGCCCAAACACAATTCGAGAAAAAATATGGGAAGATTGCCTCTTTGATACGGGTCAAAGCACAAGCTCTAGCACTAAAGGCCATGTTATCTACTTGGAATCCCAGTTATAAGGTATTTTCTTTAAATGATGTTGACATGAGACCCACAATAGAGGAATATCAGATGCTGCTGGAGATTCCTTATGTAGCCCAGAATCGTATTTATCTACACCTTAACCACAAACAGGCATGGAAACGATTCACGCATATAATAGGAGTCCTAGCAAAAGAAGCTAAAGTAAAAGAAACCGTTAAGGAAAACTTGCATGGGTGGCATTGAATTTACATTAAGAAGCATTTGGACTGGCATATTCAGGGTGAGAGATGGGATAAGGCTTTGTCAGTTCTAGCTCTAGGGATTTATGGATTAGTTTTATTTCCTGGACCTCTGGGAATTGTAACCCATAATGTCACGGAATTTTTTTAGGCAGTGGAAAAATAGAATGTCAATCCAATACCAGCTGTTCTTGCTGAGACCTTCTTGACTCTAACATATTACTGGCAACAGGTTAAGGAAATCATTAAGTGTTACATCCAGTTGTTGTATCTTTGGCTCCTCAATCATATCTATCCACGAAAAACTAAGGGTCTAACCTGGTACTCTGATGAGCCCATTATTGAAAAGATGGTGAAGTTAATAATAAGTCAAAAGGATGAACAATGATGGCAAGAGCAGATTTTAAGTTTTAGTAGTCATAATTACTACTGGAGGAAGTTGTGGACTATGAGCCAATCCATCTTGATCAGTATAGGAGATCATCATTTTGTACCATTGGTAGGGCTAACTGGATGCACAAGTTATATCCTAGCCATGGTAATGAGGCAATTTGGCTCGACTCAATTCATTCCAAATATTGAAGGATTCCGTCAAACTCATTTCTATCATGAACCTGGTAGAGAAGGCAAACTGAAAGCTTTGCGCAAATCCTGGGAAAAGGTGATCTTGATGAAACGGTCACCTAAAGGGCTGAGAACAATAGAGGAATATTCCCTATGGAGAAACAGGAGAGATAAGGAGTATCTAATCTCCAAACTAACGGGGTCCGGGAAAAGCGTATCTCACCAAGAAGTCTGTTTGAAAGAAGTTGATACCGGATTGGGTAGTCCTCTTCGAAGTTCAACTACTGAGAACCAGCAACTGAAAGAGCGCATGAAACAGTTAGAAGATCAATAACAAATGTTGGGAAAGGAAGTAAAGAGACTTAGAGAAGAGATAATGGTAGGAGAAATGAAATATGAGGGACAGAAAACCTAATGGGAAAAAGAGAAGGCTTCGCTCCAAAGCATAGTAAAGGAGAAAGAGATACAAAATGGTCAATTATGAGAAAAATTGGAATATCATGAGATATTAGTGGAAGAATACAAGAAAGAAAACAAGAGGAGGAAGCTTGAGCTTAAGGATCAGGCACAATTAATCAAGGATATCTCAAAAGACTATGCCAAAGAAAGAAAGGAGAAAGACAGATAAGCCACCCTTTATCAAGAACTACAAGGGAATGTCGACCGATTAGAAAAGATGATAGCACAAGGGAAACAAGAACTACTGCCTGAATCCGAATATGCTTTGAAGATATTCAACCCTGTGAAACAAGAAGCAAGATTGTATGGGTATCTCAAAAGATGTCATTGTATTCTAAGGAGCCTTCCTGAGCCCAGGCAATAGCACAATACTATGTATGCTTTATGAATAATAAAATAGTGTTCTGGAACCTTGAAACTTATGAATAAATAGTTTAACTCTTATGGGATTTATCATTATTAGAGCAATGCGAAAAGGCATTTGTGCCATATGAACAAGTATCATAACCATGCACATGCCTCGTCATTCACAGTTGGACTATCGAATGATGCCATTATAAAAATAATGTAATTTACCCTCGGCTGACACCATTTCAGTAATTGCTTGCCGCAGTATCCTTTGGTCAACCAAAACTTTGGTCACCATAAAATTATTTATAGAAATAAAACGGATAACGCACTTATCTTTATAGGAAACCAATATTGCTCCTAAAGCAAATCCGATCCAGCAACCAGTTGTATCAAGAAAAGTTTACTTAACAAGATCCCGAACAATAAAGATAATGGAAGAGCAAGAACAGGTGCAGAACCTACAAGGGCGAGTTTCAGAATTAAGGGAACAGATCTCAGAGTTAATGAAGATGATGAGAGAAATTTCCCAAAACAAAGAAACCACCCGGCCAGCACTAGAACCAAATTTACCAGTAATTCCCCCACTTACAACAACAGTTGATACTCATGCCCAAAAGCTTCATGTTCAAGCCTCAACTTCTTTCACCTTCCAAACTCCCATTCTTAACCCACCAATTACCTTTAATCCAACATTCCCAAGTAGTGAATTTCCTGTCTCTTATCACCAGGCAATCTCGAATGCAGAATTTCATCCTTCAGCACCAATCCCTTCAGTTTACCTTATAACCAATTTTTCAACTGGGGGAATAGCTCATGCAATAAGAGAAGAAAGTAGAGAGAAAGAAAATGAGAAGTTATCTACTCTAGAGAAAAGACTTAGAGCTATTGAAGGGTTAAATATGTATGGCTCAGTCGATGTGCCTTCGTTGAGATTAGTGCCGGATGTAGTGGTACCGTTAAAATTTAAAGTCCTGGAATTCGACAAATATAACGGAAGCTCTGACCCTCACATCCATTTGGCCACCTACGTAGCTAAGATATCTGCTCTTACAGAAGATGATAGACTCTTAGTACACTTCTTTCATGAAAGCCTCACAGGGGTAGCCTTACGTTGGTGCATACAATTGGATAAGAGTATATTATGCTCCTGGAAGGATTTGGCGGACGCTTTCCTCAAACAATATAAGTTCAACTGTGATGTTGCCCCCATACGGAGAGACCTCCA
This sequence comes from Hevea brasiliensis, assembly GCF_030052815.1. Taxonomy (NCBI): domain Eukaryota; kingdom Viridiplantae; phylum Streptophyta; class Magnoliopsida; order Malpighiales; family Euphorbiaceae; genus Hevea; species Hevea brasiliensis. Next base: position 8,383,529 of record NW_026614585.1, read on the forward strand.
AAGCCTAGTGTAGAGGGAAGGGGAGAGCTTTAACGAGTATACCCAGAGATGGAGAGAAAAGGCAGCTGAAGTTTATCCTCCGGTGACAGACAGTGAACTCTGCTCTCTGTTAATTGAGACCTTGAAGGCCCCATATTTCAATTTAATGATCGAGAATACTTCTAATAGTTTTTCGAATATCATTTAGATGGGGGAAAGGATTGAAGCAAATCTCCGATTGGGAAGGTTATAAAAAGTAGTAGGGGACAGTTTTATGAAAAAGCCTACTAATTTTGGAAAAAAGAAGGAAGGGGATGTGCACTCCATTTCAAGACAAACTCACCTACCGCCACTAAATAATTTTCGCCCATACATCCCAGCCTAAAGTCCATACACTCTAGCCTAAAACCCAATGATAGCAAATGTTCCTCCATTCCCGAATTATCCTTGCCCACAATATCCTTCCCAAGCTGCCTACAATCCCAAACCATCTGACTATAGTACTCCTTTCAGACCACCTACTCCTCAACCTGGTCCAAGACCATCAAGGAATTCTGATCCGCCATTACCACTCCCACTCAGTAAAATTTATCGTTATCTATTGGGTATCAATCAGATAGTGCCCATCCCACTAGACCCCGTCCAACCGCCATATCCCAGGTGGTATGATCCTAGCGCCGGATGTGAATATCATGGCGGGGCTATAGGACATTCAACGGATAACTATGGAGCCCTTCGAGGATGAGTACAATCCCTGATTAGGAATAGGTGGTTGAAGATTGAAGGGAATGGCTCCACTCTTAATGTCACTTCAAACCCATTGCCCCACCATGATACCGGCAAAGGGAATGGTGTAAGTGTGATAGAGTCCCTGGATGAAAACTTAATTACAGAAGTGGATTAGTTAACCCTGTTCTTCGATGAGATTCTTGCAATGGCAGTGCTAGAAGGATACATACATCCATATGGGCTTAATTCTGGAAATGACCTATCGAGCTCGGGATGCCCTTATCATGGAGCAACCAATCACGGATTGCAGAATTGTGATGAATTCAAGGAGGAAATCTAGAGGATGATATCACTGAAAATCTTGAGGTGTCAATAAAATTCAAAAGAAGAAAAGGAAGTGAACATCGCCATTTATGGCAAAGACATCTCAAGATCTACTTCAAAAATGGTTTTTTCTGTTCCCACCACATTAACACCGCCAGCACCACCTCTGACAATCATACGCACCCCATCACAGCTGCCAGTTACCAATACCCATGCTGTGCCTTGAAACTATAATTTCTAAGTTTATACACAGAGTGCATCCAACTGTACTTCGATCCCTACCCTCAACCATACCTACACTCAACCCATCACCACCCCTAAACCATGTTTCACCCCTCATGCTCACTTTAAAATGACCTATACAGGCCCCTCCAATGACTCTGCTCCCCAATTCATATCAGAACCTGCCCTAATAAATGACTCACCAAATCTAAAAGTAGAATTTATTACTAGAAGTGGGAGGTGTTATAGCACTGAGGAAAAGAAAAGTAAAGGGAAAGCAGAAGCAGGAGAGTTACCTAAGACAAAGGAAAAGGTGGGAAAAGTAGTAGAGAGGGGAGAATCCAGTGAAAGGAAGGAAGAAGATGAACTATTGTTGCAAATCATGAAGCAGAGTGAGTACAATGTGATTGAATAATTAAAGAAGACACCTGCTCGAATCTCCTTGCTGTCATTGATACTGAGCTCGGAAGTGCATCGCCACGCCTTACATAAAGTTCTGGACCAGGTCTTTGTAACCCCAGACATCACACCAGGGCAATTTGAAAAGATAGTTGGACAAATTTAGGCATCTAATTTCATTACTTTCTCAAAAGACGAAATAGACCCGGCTGGCTTGAAGCACACCAAGGCTCTGTATGTGACAATTAAGTGTAAAGGATGCCTGGTTGCTGAAGTTCTAATTGACAATGGCTCAGCACTCAATGTCTTACCCAATGCAACCCTGGCAAGGCTCCCGGTAGACCCGTCTAGAGTACGCCAAAGTTCCATGACTGTGAGGGCGTTTGATAGCATAAAGAGAGACGTGTTAGGATACATTGATTTGCCACTTCAAATTGGAGCATGTACTTTCAACGTAACATTCAAGTAATGGATATTGAACTAGCATACACTATGCTATTGGGAAGGCCCTAGATTCATTCAGCAAATGCGGTGCCTTCAACTCTGCACTAGAGGATCAAATATGTCGTGAATGGCAAAGTCATCACGATAAGAGGAGAAGAAGCTATGCTAGTCACTAAGTCACAATCAGTTCCTTATGTGGAAATAACTGAACGATCCCTAGAAAGCTCATTTCAAGCTTTGGAGTTAGGAATGGTTCTGGGAGACAGGAAAGCTACAGCCATGGTTGCAAAAGTAATGCTGAAAAATGGCTATGAAAAGGGCAAGGGATTAGGTGCCACCCTGCAAGGAATTATCAAACCCGTGTTAGCTGCTTAGAGAAATGGTCGCTTATGGTTGGGATATGATGAAGATGCTTTGACCGATAGAAGGTTCTGGATGAGAAACCTACTCAGGGATTAGAGATTCGACAAACCTCTCGAAATGAAGAAAAGCGTCCCGAAAATCTCGGACGTTTTTACTAGCCCAATCATTGAGAACTTAGAAGAAGAGGATGGAGAATCTACCTCAGAGTCATCTATCAATGTCCTGCACCTAGATTCCATGTCTGGAATACTGATCACACCAATCACTGAGGAATAAGAGCTTGACAATTGGGAAGCTAATAATATCCCTATGCTTTATTTCGAATAAAGTATATTTTGTTACCAACACTTGATTACTTTGTCCATGGTGTCAAGTGTAATTTTGTAAATGAACCTCTTTTTATGATTAAGCAATTAACAAATTAATATCCCACTTTCCCAAACTCTGTATCAATATTTTCTTTTAAAAGTTCATTGTAAAAATCCAATATTTAATATAATCCATTTTTACTTCTTCAGGACCATTGACCAACCCAGCCATAATAATCCAATCAACTCTGAAATCTCTTATGTTAACTTTGAGAGTCCCATAATTGTCGTCAATATAAGTGATCCTGAAGAAGAGCCTGTGAAGGAGTCGGGAGAAGCAAATGAACCCACTCTAGTACCCCATGGAGATGAAATAAGTACCTTAAATTTGGGGATAGAGGAAAATAAAAGGGAACTCAGAATCGTGAATAATGAAGAATTAGAAGACATGATCCAATTGCTAAAGGAATTAATCGATGTATTCGCTTGGGGCTATGATGACATGCTGGGACTAGATCCTTAGATAGTCACACATAAGATTCCTTTGATCCCTAGAACAGTTCTAGTTAAACAAAAATTGAGGAGGATGAACCCTGACACACTGCTCAAGGTCAGGGATGAAGTTAAAAAGCAATACGATGTTGGATTCCTAGAAGTGGTAAAATACCCAGAATGGGTAGCTAATGTTGTTCTCGTAATGAAGAAAGATGGCAGAGTGAGGGTATGCATTGACTACAGGGATCTCAATAAGGCAAGTCTGAAAGATGATTTCCCTCTCCCACATATAGATGTACTGGTGGACAATGCTACAGGATTGGGGAGATGCTCATGTATTGACGAAGCCTTAGGGCATAACTAGATCTTGATGGACAATGACGACAAAGAAAAGACTGCCTTTATCACACAGTGGGGAGTCTTTTGCTACCGAGTGATGCCCTTTGGGCTAAAAAATGCAGGGGCTACTTAGCAACGTGCCATGGTCACATTATTTCATGACATGATGCATAAAGAAGTGGAAGTTTATGTGGATGACATGATCATTAAATCCAGGAGGACTGAAAGCCATGTACGGGTATTAACAAAAGTGTTTGTAAGGCTCAGAAAGTATCAGCTAAAGTTGAACTCGGCTAAATGTGTGTTTGGAGTAATATCAAGAAAGCTATTGGGATTTATAGTAAGTGAGAAGGGAATTGAGGTGGATCCAGACAAAATTCGAGCCATCCAAGAAATGCCTTCCCTAAAAATGGAAAGGGATGTGCATAGTTTCCTAGGAAAATTGAACTATATTTCAAGATTCATCTCTAATCTCACTGCCAAGGCTGAACCCATTGTCAAGCTACTTAAGAAGAATAATACCGCAAAGTGGGACCAAGCTTGTCAAGAAGCTTTTGAAATGATTAAGCAGTACTTGTCAAATCTAGCAGTATTGTTTCCTCCGATGACGGGTAGGCCATTAATTCTATATATGGCAGTTTAGCAGAGCTCGATAGGTTGCATTCTAGGACAGTATGATGAAACTAGGAGGAAAGAAAGGGCCATTTACTATTTGAGCAAGAAATTCAACGACTGTGAGTCAAAATACTCTTTCCTGGAAAAAACCTATTATGCATTGGCTTAGACAGCAAATCGACTCAAACATTACATGTTGAATCATAAAACATGGCTCATCTCCAGAATGGATCCAATCAAGTATGTATTTGAAAGCCCTTTTGTACCTAGGAGATTAGCAAAATGGCAGGTCATACTTTCTCAGTATGACATAGTCTATATGAAAAGAAAAGCAGTAAAAGGGAGTGTGATAGCTGACCTCCTGGCTAAGAACCCAATCAATGATTACGAATCCCTGGATTTTGAATTCCCAGAAGAATACATTAACGCAGTGAGCGATGATGCTGAGGGTCCAAATGATGTATGGGAAATGTATTTTGATGGAGCAGTCAATTTAACCGGTAATGAGATTGGAGCAGTGCTTATTGCCCCAGATGGGAGACATTTCCCAATAGTTGTTAAACTGAGGTTTGGCTGCATAAACAACGTAGCAGTATGAAGCCTGCGTGAGTGGCTTATAGGCGGCCATTGAAATGAAGATAAAGAAATTAGAGGTGTATGGGGATTTAGCTTTGGTCATTTACCAAGTCAAAGGAAAATGGCAAACTAAAGACCCAAAACTGATCCCGTATTAAAAATATCTCCTTGAACTAATCAAGGAATTTAAAGAGATTTCTTTCACTCACCTGAGCCGAGACAAGAACCAATTTGCTGATGCCTTAGCTACTTTAGCTGTGATGACTCAGATGGAGGAAGGGCAAATAGTGCAGCTACTGTAAATCAAAGCAAGAAGTGAGTCGACATACTACTTTATAATCAAAGAAGAAATAGATGGCAAACCCTGGTATCATGATGTCCAGGTTTACATAAAAAATAGTGAATATCCTCCTGGGGAAAGCAAAAATGAAAGGAGAATGATCAGAAGATTAGCAATGGGATACTTCCCAAATGGAGAAATCTTGTATAAGAGAAGCTCCAATGGTGAGTTATAGAGGTGTGTAAATGCCAAAGAAGCAAAAAGAATTCTATTTGAAGCCCATGAGGGAAACTGCGCTACTCATAATAATGGGTATATGATGGCAAAGCAAATCTTAAGGCGAGGTTACTTCTGGACCACTTTGGAAAAGGATTACATTGAGTACTTTTGAAGGTGTCACAAATGCCAAATTTATGCTAATCAGATAAATGTCCCGCCTCATCAGCTCTACAATCTCGTCTTACCATGGCCTTTTGCAATGTGGGGTATCAATGTGTGTTAATAGTATGCCCTAGAGCATATCATTTAGTATGTATCTTGTACATATTTTATTAATAAAAGGCATTTCCACTTTTCCGTTTACATAAGATATTTATGTGTAATAGAAAAGGTCCATTGATATTTTGTTAGAAATATTATTCTTAAGTTGTTAAGAATATGAGTGACAATATTTCAAGTACAAAATATCATAAATAGGTTCACAATCGAGGATACTTCATAATAAGGACATGACTTATCCAGAAAGATTGTATTCATGTTTGTTCCCAAGTTATTTATATGAGATATAAATAAGATGGAATGGTGAGTCTCATGCCATATAACAAACATGATAGGCACTTATAAATGATAAGTAGGCCGAACCAGTTACACTTATGACAAGCACATGGAGTTTACTCTTGTCAATGTTTTGTCATAAATCATATCAGTGCATATAATCTTTAGACCTGAGATAGCACAGTTATCTTGTATATAGGTAGTTTGAGTTTGATACTGCTTTCATACTTGTACTGTGTATGGGTATATGGGCATGCGTTGGCTCCTACTAGTTATATATGGAGGTAGGTGTTGATCAAGATGGAATCTGTTCTCTAAGTAAATAGAGATAAAATCCTATGCTCATTTAATTGTTCTTGATGTTTCAAGTTCCTGGCCAGGACAGATAGATTTATTCAGAAAAGAGTTTCTGATGAGAAATCTTTTAATCAAGAACTGGAATTAAAAGAGAACATAATATTCATAGCAAATGGAGTTTGACATAAACCATGACTCCAGCTTGAGTTGGGATTTTGTAACAGAGAGATTCTAGTGCATGGTAACATATGATTATAGATTCATATAAGGTAAACCTTATTACTAATTGGGTGGCCATGGCATGCTATGCTAGTTGTTAACCATGGTCTATGAGGTTCAAAAAATGATTTAGAGAAATCATTTATGGTAAGAAAGAGTTCTGATGATATTAAGAGTTGATATCATGTCTCATTGCCAATTAGTGATGAGCCTAGTAAGTCACACACATACACAAGTTATCACCTATTTAAATATAATTTAATTAATTAATTAAAGAGTTTAATTGATTAATTAAATAGGTTTGGTTTGCAATTAGATTGCAAAGTCCCTAGCATGACTTGAAACCAAATCTAGATTATTGGATGTATAATATAAGTTAAATTTATATTTAAAGTGTTTAAATATGAATTTAATTAATGAGAAATTAATTAATAGAGATTAATTAATTAATTTATATTTGATATAAATTAATTAGAAGAAGAAAAATAATTATTTTGGGTTGAGAACTCAAAATTAAGACATAGGGGCATTTTGGTCATTTTGCAGTGTGACACGTGGCACCATGAGATGGTGACACATGGGATTACACATAAGCTTGCCAAATGTTTTTAATCATGTAAGATGATTAAAATCAAGATTAAATATAGGTTTGACACTTGGCACAATGTGATTGGGTCACTTAAACCTAGAGCTAATCAAAGGGTGACATGTGGCAAGGGTTTAATGTGTTAACCTAGCTATATAAGTGTTGTTATGAGAAAAATAAAACACAACCAGCAGCCACACTCCTTTGTCACTCCATTTTGAGGGTTTTTATCTCTTCTTCTTCATCTCTTATCAATTCAAAGAGATTAGCCATCAATCTCTTGAATTAAGAACACTAGAAATTGTTTCTAGTGTCCTGTTTACATCTTTAATCTCTTAAAAGGCAGAACTTGATTTTCTAATTAATAGAAAAAGCTTTAGAAGCTATTCAAGGGCTGCCATAGGTGTTCTTGGTGTGGACAAGCTAGAGGGACAACATCTGATGTCCTGAAGACGAATCTCAAAGGCGCAGACACGCTGCAGTGCATCAAGAGGTTAGTGTAATCGTTCTTGATTTAATCTAGGGTTCTAAAATTAATCTGATTAATTTTAAAATCTTAAATGGCAAATACAGATCCAAAAACATATTAAAAGAGTTTTAATATGTTGTTTATCATTGAAATCAAATAGATAAAAATAAATCTTGCATGATGCATGTGACCCTAGATGAAAATTTTAGAATTCAATGGTATAAACTTGTGTTTTTCACGCTTCCGTTCCTTCAATGTGATCGGTCCGATCAACCTAAAAGCATCCAATGGGCACAGATTCATTTCAGTAGCCATCGATTACTTCACTAAATGGGTTGAAACAACTTCATATGCTCACATCACTCAGAACACCTTTCTGAAATTTTTCAAGAATAATATTATCTGCCGGTATAGTCTTCCTGGGGAGATTGTCACTGATAATGCCAAAAATCTGAATGGTCCAAAGATTCAGAAGTTGTGTGATCAATATAAGATTCGACATCTCAATTCATCGCCATATTGGCCCCAGATGAATGGAGCTGTAGAAGTTGCCAATAAAAATCTCAAGCGGATAATTGGAAAAATGACAGTCACTTATAAAGATTGGCATGATATACTTCCCTTTGCGTGATGCGTCCCAACCGCAAGTGCACGGGTCGTACAAGTAGTATAGAAAAATATTGATCCCACGAGAAGTTGTGTTAATGATTGAATTTTCGATATAAAAGTTGACTAAATTGAAGTATTCATGAAATTAAAATAATGAATTAATGGGTAATGGAGTACGAAATCTAAATGTGCAAATTTAATATTCTATTCAACAATGTATTAATTAAACTAAAATTGCATCAAATTGAAATAAGCAAGTTCAAATATGGCAATATTTAAAATGGCAAATGATTAAATTCGATTAGAAATTAACAATGGTAAAAAGGCGATTCCGGAGTTCGGGATTTCATATTCGAGCTATTTTGGGATTTTAAATTGGTTATCCAATCTTGTGAAACTAAATGGTTTTAAGGAGATTAATTCTTAAATCCTTTGAATTCCCTTTCGAGTGAGACAAAGAGTGCCTTAATCAATCTAATTCTACTTTCGTGGACTTAGAATTAATTAAGACCCATTAAGTTCTTTAATTAATCTGTGAATCCTCTTAATCCTTAGCCTATTTCTAGGTCTAAGTTAATTAAGTCCAATTTCTTGATTATCTATCACAAGGCCTTCTCCTTTCGGTGCTTCAACCATGGATTAAGAACATCACTTAATGGGATCCTACACTAAGCATGTCATTAAGCATACAAGAAATGAATAAAACTCATTAAGACTACAAAATATGGATTACCCAATCAAAATCCACAAAATATCTCAAATATTACAACCCTTGCTCCAGAATCAAAAGTAAACTACTCACTATCCATAATGCTTACAAGATATGATGAGTTTAAATGGAAATAAAGCTTTAATCTAAGCTAAGAAGTAAGGAATTAAACACTAGAAATGTAGGAAAGTGTAAAGAAAGAAAGAAATATGCAAATCTTAGTTGAAAATGGTGTGGAAGGTGAAGATGGCTCTTCAAATTCTGCTCAGCCCCCTCTCCTTTTCTTCTTTGCTCCTTGTCCCCTTCAAAAATGGGAAAATGAAACTATATATAGCATTTTTCTGACATGGAGCCCTAAAATAGTATGTTCTAGGAGGAATACATTAAGGGAATCTTCTGCCAGCTCATTAATGAACTCTTTATGGATCGCATAAGTGGATCGCATAAGTTATGCATCCCTTATGCGCTACTGGTTCTGGGTCACTTATGCGTCGCATGACTTGGTGCATAGGTTATGCACAATTTCGTGAATGTGCATAAGGGAGGTGAGAATGTGCATAAGCTATGCAGTCTCCTTATGCACATTTCGGCTGGTTCTGGAACAGTGATCTTCCTCCTTATGCAGATCTGCATAGCTTATGCGGCAAGTTATGCACAGTTTGGTCAATGCATATTTCAGCTTGAAAACTTGTTTTTGACATCTTTTTGCTGTAGAAGACACTCCTCAATGGCAAAATTCTCTTTAGTCCTTCAAAAACACCATTTTTCCTACAAAACAAAGTAAAAATTACAAATTAGTGCAAAATTGACAACTATGAAAAACTAACTAATCAACTAATGAAATTAGCTAAAAATGACTAATAATCAAATAAAAAGGGTTATAAAATTAGACCTAAATGACTATGCAAAATGTATGCATCAAATACCCCCAAACTCAAGCTTTTGCTTGTCCTCAAGCAAACTTTAAAATGTGGTGCAAAGTTTTTAGGGGTGCCTTATCCAAAGAGTTATGAAAATCACCCATTAAGGTAACTTAACACACCTTTAGCCATACCAACAATCCATATACCCATCCTTCAAAATGCAAAGAATTTAATGCTTATCCAAGCTTTCACCGCTTAGCCATCAAGTCAATTATCATTCAAAATCCCCAAACCAACCAATCAAAAGAGAGAGTCATGCTCAAAAGGAATTCTAGAACAATCAATAGTCAAAGTGTCTCTATATAGAATGATGGAATTGAATGAATGAATGAATAGTTCTCCAATCCCATAGGCAAATTCCCTACTCCTATCTCCACTAATGTAGCAAGTACTTTCAAGAGATCAAAGGTCTTTTTATGGATGTAATGGGGCCATGGGATTCAAAAAGAGGCTAAGAAGAAAAATGGGTAAAAAGTATTCAAAGCATGAGAATATGTTGCAATTTTGAAACATAAGGTACACTTTATTATATATTTTTTTCTTTTTTCTCTTTTTTTTTTATATGTGAGAGAGAAATACACAATGAGGATTGTCAAGTGCTAGCATAGTTTACAAAACACATAAAAATGGAGGGACATTTTGATACTTTAACTTGTATTTTGCATTTTCTTTTGATGATTGTCCCTAAAATTGCCACCCCCAAACTCATTTCTTTTGATACTGTGGGTGGATTTCTTTCATTTTGAATGACAATGGTGAAAAGCACATATACTAGCACTTTTACAAGGTGACAAGCATTTCTTCTCCCTTTTATTGTATTTTTTTCTTTTCTTTTTTTTTAAATTTTTTATGTACCTAATATTATGAATAATTATTCTCATGAAAAGGGTTGGAGTGTTTGGTTCATTGGCTAGGTAGTAATAAGGGTTTCAAGAAAAATTAGGGACAAAAAGGCTCAAAGGGGTTTGCAAGGGTCAAAGGTTTAAAATGAGGAGGTTTAAATCAAAGAATGCCTAATCATCTCTCTTTTCAAGTACAAGCTGGTATTTCGCCTTGAAAGGTTTAGAAAATTTGTTCTAGGATTGGTGAGACATCATTTGACTACCTTATATCCAATAACTCCCTCTAAACACTCCAATCTCTAAATGACTAGTTGGGTGGCTTTTTGGCTAAGAAGATATAGGCAAGGGATAGACACTTCAAAACCTTGCACCTTTTAGGAACTTTCAATCCACAAACCCAACTAAAAGGTGAGTCAAATCACTCTCATAGGCACATTTTCAATACTCAAGGGATTTGGCAAAAGATTTTAATGCATGGTGCATGATTCCTAAAATGAGTAATGCATGAACTAAATGGAGGAAGTCTATTTGTATGCAATTTGTACAATTTCTAAGTGATGTATAATGTGTGTGTAAATGTGTAATGAATATGTATGTATGGATGTATATGTAAAATATTTACAATATATGTAAATGAAATGGGATGAGATGCTCTTATACTCAAAATGTGAAAAATGAAGCAAAAATTAAGCAAAAATCAGAATGTGCACCCCCAAACTCAAAATTGGACATTGTCCTCAATGTCTCAAGCAATGTATTAGCAAAAGTCAAAGCAAATAGTAATTACCAGGAATTGTAAAGATTAAGAGCAAGAAGAAAGTGTTACCTGGTATGTAGCAGATGAGAATTCAAGATAAAGGGATGCATAGGAAACTGCACAGGTTGTGCAGAGTTAAGAGCTGTCCAGAACATGTGCATAGGTAAGGTGCATAAGCCATGCGGTGCTGCATAAGAGGCAATATATGTTGCATAGGCTATGCAGGACAGTGGCATAAGGGGAATACAACCTGTGCAGTTCTGCAGAAGTAGCAGAAAGAGTTGCACAGGCTATGCAAAAGTTCTGCATGAGGAAATTCATAGCTGTGCAGTGTATACAAAAGCTGCTGCATGGGAATTGGCAAGGGGAAATGTACAACCAGCAGTAAAAGTATTGAAATATAGACAGAGTATGGGCAAATATGTACAAAAGGGCAATAAGTGCAATAAAAATCAAAGAAGACTAATTTAATAGCTATCTAATAAAACCTCAAAAGAAACAGAATTTAAAATAAACTAATTCAGAACAAACAAACATAATCCAAAACAAACTATAAATGTTTGAACATATTTACAAAGAAAAGGTCCTACAAGATTGAACAAAAGTAAAATAAACACTAATCTATGTCTATTGTTTTTCCTTTGTCCAAGGATGTGGCTAAGGGGCTTGTGGCTGCTGCCGGCTGTCGAAAAGATGGTGCTGGAGGAGGTGATGGAGGTGGGGGTGGCATGCCCAAAAAGATCATGAGTTGCTTCACCATCTCCTTCAGTTCTTTCTGTTTGTCCCTGGTTTCCATGACAAGGTCAAATAGCTGATCATGACGATCCTTTAGTGTATCAAGACCACTGTCAAGCTTCCTATCCACAAAGAATATATCATCACTAAGCCTTTCAAGATAGGTGAATAAGGCTTTAGTGTTGAATGCAGGAGGTGCTGTGGATGAGGAAGGTTCATCTGTAGGAGGTATGGGCTGAGCAGAGGTAGCTGGAATGTCCTGTGTAGGCTGAGGGGGTGGGGTAGGTGTAGTAGGGTGCTGTGGGACCGTGTGAAAGGTTGGGTTTCGGTTGTGCAATAGGCCTGGCCACATTGCGAGGTGGACAGATCAAAACATGACAGAGTAAACCCTGCTTTGGTTAAATGTGCAAGATCAAAATATGAAGTGTCTTCAAGTCTGGTATTGAGTGCTCTGCAGATTAAAACCAAAATGCTTGGCTATGATGATGATAAGCCCACCCAAAACAATATCACCTATGGATTTAGTGGCAATGTGCAGCACATGTTCACAAAAGAAGTAACCAGGAGATACCTTAACTTTGTGAAATTCACACCATAACATAAATAGTTCAGATTTTCCCACAAAGACTTAACTAGTCCCTCTGCCCAATATGGTGCTAGCCATCAGCCTATGAATAAACCTAAGTGCAGGGTCAAGGATTTGTGATGTTTTGGATCTTCCAGCAGAGAAAGTTTGAGGTTGGTTTATTATGATTCTCCAAAATTGGGCAGGATTCCAAATGCCCTTGTTGGCTACCTCTACTCCAGTATGTGGTACTCTAAATAACCCATCAATTGCAAAACCAAAAATGCTATGAAATTGGTCTAATGACAGTTCTCTATTTTGCCCCAAGCATCTAAATTTCATAATTGGCTTATGGTCTACATCATGCAAATTGAGGGTAGCAGAGAATGAAGAAATAAACTCCAAAACTAGAATTGGATAAACTACCTCTGGCTTATGCACAAATTCTGTCCAACCCATACCATCAAGAAATGTAACTACATTGTCAAATAAGCCAAGAGATTGTAAAGCATCAGCAGATATATACCTAGTGGGTTGTACCTTCCTATCCTTAAGGCGCTTAAAAGCTGCTTTTTGAATCGTATCAGGGAGAGGCCAGGGTAGCTTTGATACAAATGAGGATGCCGAAATTGTCTTTTTGCTGGAAGAGGGTGTAGAGGGTGGAGCTTTTGGCTTTTTGGGAGGCGGTTCTGACAATGGGGTGGGTGGGTCTTTGCGTTTGGACAGAGGAGGGGCGGAGGACATGGGTCGCACGGATTTGGACCGGATTTTGCGTTTGTATGTGGTTGGGGGAGGTGGTGGGGGTGTCGTTTGTGGTGGAGGATTGGAAGTGGGGTGTATCGATGACAATGGAGAGACTTCGAGGGGAGAAGCGGGGCGGGAATGTGGAGGGGAATCCATTGCCGATGGAGAAGAGATAGGGGGAAATGAAAATGTAGGAGGAAATTTAGGGTTTTCGTGATGAGAGTGCTAGTGGAGAAGATGGGAGAGAGACGGCGAGAATGCCGGAAGGAATGGAGGTTGAAGGGCGGTCGTGGGGTGAAGAGTCGGGAAGTGGAGGTGGGAAGTTTTGTTTGCCGAAAATGAATTTGAATCGGGTTTGAAAGAGACTGCATAAGGAAAAATGATTTATGCATAACCTGTGCACTCTTTTGTACATGTTTCAGAATGATTTAAACTTCAAAGAAATGGCTTATGCACAAGTGCATAGGTCATGCACTGTCCTTATGCATGTTTCGGTGACCCTTGAAATGTTGAGGAGCGAAGTCATGCGGGAGTGCATAAGTTATGCACTCCCCTTATGCATCTCTCGCGAAGTGGTGTTTCGTAGAATTGTCATGCGTATGCATAGGTTATGCACTCTACTCATGCACTGTTCGGCAATTTTTGGAATTTTGGTTGGTGGTCATGCAGATGTGCATAAGCTATGCACTCTGCTTATGCACTCTTCGGTGGGTTTTGGAATTCAGAATTTTTGGTTATGCAGAAGTGCATAAGCTATGCACATTGCTTATGCAGGTTTCGGCAACTATGTTTTTTTCTGGGTTCCTGGTCATGCAGATGTGCATAGGTTATGCACTCTGCTTATGCACCCCTCGGCAGATTTGAATTTTTGGAGTTCCTGGTTATGCGGAAGTGCATAACTTATGCACCTTCCTTATGCACCCCTCGGCAAGATTGATTTTTCTGGGTTTCTGGTCATGCAGAAGTGCATAGGTTATGCACTCTGCTTATGCACCCTTCTGCACTGGAGTTTTGGATTTTTGGTTATGCAGAAGTGCATAAGTCATGCACTCTCCTTATGCAAACTTCGACAGAGAGAGAAAATGGAGGATTTGAAGTTATGCAAATGTGCATAAGTCATGCACTCACCTTATGCAAGTTTTGACAGATATGAAATTTGACAAAATGAGGTTATGCAGAGTTGCATAAGCTATGCACTCTCCTTATGCACTTGCAATAAAGGTGAAAAATGGCAAGAATTGTGGTTATGCAGGATTGCATAAGCTATGCAGTTGCTTATGCACAATTCAACAAAATTAAGATTGCAAAGGAACATGATTTGCAAGTGTGAAAAATACCCTAAAATGAAGAAATATAATTCCATGAAGCATAAACCATGAGAAATTTTCACCAAAAACATATCAATATATACAAAGTGTATCAAAAAGGCATCACACAAGCATGTAAAAGTGGATCCTACATAAAAGATTTTTTTTTTTTTTTTTGAGAACTATGCCATTTTGAGTCAAATTCTGCAAATCAACATTTAGCACATAAAACTCCATAAAATCTGCATGAAGTTGCATCTAACCACAAATGAGAAATGAACTCTCCAAGTTTTGCCAAGAAAATGCAGCATTTCTACCTTGAATTCTACAACTCAAAGAAGCTCAAAGTTGCAAAAATGACTCACTTACCACCATATTAACATTATAAGCACAAGTATTAAAATTACACACCCAACCTCATCAAAACACAAGCCATTTGCTGCAGACACCCTTTTTGCATGAACCAGATAGCAGCTTCAGCAGTTCACCAACCTTCCTCTATTTAAATACATCCAACCTCATCAAAAACATGAGCCATTTTGCTGCAGACACCCCTTTTTGCAGCAGAATGTACATTTCCTCTGCAAAAACCAGATTGCAGCTCCTGCACAGGTTATGCAGCAAAAACTTATCAGTTCTTTTGAAGGACAAAATTTTTTTCAAGTTAAGAATTACTTCCCCAACAGTTCACCAGCCTTTCTTCATTGAATTACATCTACAAGAGACAAAATTTAACAATGTCAAAAATTGAATTTGGGGAGATTCAAGATAAAAACAAAATTAATGAAAATGAAAGTAAATCAACAAAAGCAAAATAAAGGACTTGGGATGCCTCCCAAGAGGGCTATTTTATAGTCCTTAGCTGGACTCTTCATGAATTTCACTGAAAAGAGGTGAGGGATTGGAGAGCTTGTAACAGTTTGCTCCCTTTATTGGGTCTCCAGTTATGTAATGCTTCAATCTATGCCCATTGACCTTAAAATTCCCAGATTTTTCACTCCAAATTTCTATTGCTCCATAAGGGAAAACCTTAGAAATTCTATATGGACCAGTCCACCTTGACTTGAGTTTTCCAGGGAACAATTTCAATCTTGAGTTAAACAACAAAACTAAATCACCTTCTTTGAATTCTTTTTTCCTCAGATGCTTATCATGCCAAACTTTAGTTCTTTCTTTGTAAATACGGGCACTTTCATAAGCATCCATCCTCAATTCCTCAAGCTCATTAAGTTGTAACAACCTTTTTTCACCAGCTTGCTTAAGATCAAAATTCAAGGTTTGAATGGCCCAATATGCTCTATGTTCTAGCTCCATTGTAAATGACAAGACTTACCATACACCAACCTAAAGGGAGTAGTTCCTATAGGGTTTTGTAGGCGATCCTATATGCCCATAAAGCATCATCTAGTTTGATAGACTAATCTTTCCGAGAATTGTTCACTGCTTTCTCCAAAATATGCTTGAGCTCTCTGTTAGAAATTTCAACTTGTCTGAAGTTTGAGGATGGTATGGGGTAGCTATCTTGTGCACTACACCATACTTCCTCATTAAGCTCTCAAATTGCTTATTACAAAAATGGGAACCCCCATCACTAATTATAGCCCTAGGAGCTCCAAATCTGCTCAAGACAAATTTCTTCAAGAATTTCACTACCACTCTAGCATCATTAGTTGGAGTTGCAATAGCTTCCACCCACTTTGACACATAGTCAACCCCAACTAAGATGTATCTATTACCATATGAAGGAGGGAATGGCCCCATAAAATCTATTCCCCAAACATCAAATAATTCCACTTCAAGAATATTATTTAGGGGCATTTGATCTCTTTTTGACAAATTTCCACTCCTTTGACATCTATCACAATCCAACACAAATTTCCTCACATCCTTAAAAAGATTTGGCCAAAAGAAACCAGCTTGCAAAATTTTACTAGCTGTCTTAGAGATGCCAAAATGACCTCCATAATCAGAAGCATGGCAATGATGCAAAATACTCTGTACCTCCTCTTCAGGAATACATCTTCTAATTAGACCATCACAACATCTCCTAAAGAGTAAAGGATCATCCCATCTATAAAACTTCACCTCATGCAGAAACTTTTTCTTTTGTTGCCATGTCATACCTAGAGGTAAAACTCCACAAGATAGATAATTCACAAAGTCTGCATACCAAGGTAATTTAGCAACAAGAGAGAAAAGTTGTTCATCCAAGAAAAACTCATCAATAGGGATTTCATCCAATTCTTCACCATCCAATTTTAACCTACTAAGATTATCAGCAACTACATTTTCAGCTCCTTTCTTATCTCTAATCTCCAAATCAAACTCTTGTAGCATCAGAATCCACCTAATGAGTCTAGGCTTAGCCTCCTTTTTACGGAGCAAATACCTGATGGCTGCATGATCTGAAAATATAACCACTTTTGAGTCAATAATGTAAGGTCTGAACTTTTCTAATGCAAAGACAATTGCCAAAAATTCCTTTTCAGTTGTTGCATAATTTGTTTGAGCCTCATCCAGTGTTCTACTAGCATAATAAATAGCATAAGCCTTTTTGTCCTTTCGTTGACCAAGAACAGCCCCAATTGCATAGTTGCTAGCATCACACATAATTTCAAAAGGTAGGCTCCAATCAGGTGGTTGCATAATTGGTGCAGTAATAAGAGCTTGCTTCAACCTGCAAAAGGCATCCAAACACTCTTGGTCAAATACAAATGGTGTATCATTACTTAACAAATTAGACAAAGGTTTAGCTATTTTAGAAAAATCCTTGATAAAGCGTCTGTAGAACCCGGCGTGTCCTAGGAAACTTCGAATTCCCTTGACATTGGTAGGAGGAGCCATCTTCTCTATCACTTCAACTTTGGCTTTATCAACCTCTATTCCTCTGTTAGACACCAAATGTCCAAGCACTATCCCTTCCTGAACCATGAAATGACACTTTTCCCAGTTTAACACAAGGTCGAAGATTCGCACATCGCTGCAAAACTTTAGAAAGGTTAGCCAAGCATATATCAAATGAAGATCCATAAACAGAAAAATCGTCCATAAAAACCTCCATTATGTCTTCAATGAAATCTGAGAAGATTGCCATCATGCACCTTTGAAAAGTGGCTGGTGCATTACACAACCCAAATGGCATCCTTCTATAAGCAAAGGTTCCATATGGACAAGTAAAAGTGGTTTTCTCTTGATCATTTGGATGGATAGGGATTTGAAAAAAACCTGAATATCCATCTAAATAGCAAAAATAAGAATGCCTAGCCAATCTTTCCAACATCTGATCAATGAAGGGAAGTGGAAAATGATATTTTCTAGTGGCAACATTTAATTTTCTATAATCTATGCACATTCGCCAACTAGTCACTGTTCTGGTGGGAATTAATTCATTATTTTCATTTTTGATAACTGTCATCCCACCCTTTTTTGGGACAACATGTACTGGGCTCACCCAAGTACTGTCTGAGATGGGATATATGATCCCTGCATCAAGCAACTTCAAAATTTCCTTTTTAACAACTTCTTTCATATTTGGGTTCAACCTCCTTTGATGTTCAATAGATGGTTTACAATTTTCTTCCAAAATGATTCTATGCATGCAAAAGTGTGGGCTTATTCCCTTAATGTCATCTATGGTGTATCCCAAAACTTTTCTAAATTGTCTCAACACTCTTAACAACTTATCAGCTTCTACAGTACTCAAATTTGCATTTACAATTACTGGATAAGTGTTATTAGTGCCAAGAAATTCATACACAGTGAGAAGGAAGTTGCTTAAGTTCTACCTTAGGTGCATCTTCTTCCTTGAATGATGGTTGCTTAGATTCGACTTTTTCCTTGTGTGTGAGTTGAAAAACTGGAGCAGAAATGAATGGTGGACTTCCCTCTAAGTGTTGAGCATATGCAGCTACATGAGGGTTGTCATAATCTATGCCTCCTCCATGAACCAAACAATTTTCAAGTGGATCTTCTGGATATTTCTTTACAAGTGTTCTTCAACCAGCTCATCAATGATATCAACTCTCAAGCAAGTATCAGCTTCAGAATGATGCTTTTTCATAGTGTTATTAATATTGAAAACCAATTGCTCTTCACCAACCCTAAGAGTTAATTTTTCTCCCTTAACATCAATCAATGCTCCTGCTGTAGCTAGAAAGGGTCTTCCCAAGATGATTGGAATATTAGAATCTTCCTCCATGTCCAAGATGACAAAGTCAACAGGTATATAGAACTTTCCAACCTTCAGGGGCACATTCTCCAAAATCCCTTCAGATACTTGATTGTTCTCACACCAATCAAGAGAAATGTGGGTTGGCTTTAGATCTCCCATGTTGAGCTTCTCATAGATGGAAAGGGGCATAAGGCTAACACTAGCCCCTAAATCACATAGAGCTTTTGTAGAACAAGACTCTCCAATGTGGCATGGAATTGAAAAACTCCCTGGATCCTTAAGCTTTGGAGGAAGTTTCCTTTGGAGGATAGCACTACATTCTTCTGTCAAAGCTACAGTTTCATCATCTTCAAGTTTCCTCTTGTTTGAGAGAATTTCTTTCAAGAATTTTGCATAAGAGGGCATTTGTGAAAGAGCATCAACAAAAGGCACATTTATGTAAAGTTTCTTCAAAACCTCTAAGAACTTCCCAAATTGCCTATCAAGCTTGGCTTTGTGAAATCTTTGTGAAAAGGGAAGTTGTGGCTTGTAGGGCTCAGGAGGTATATATTTCTCTTCTTTTTCTTCAAATTTCTCCTTACATTTTTCTACACTCTCTTGTTTTTCACTCTCATCAGTATTTTTCTCATTTTCTCTCTTCTCACTGTTTTCACTCTTCTCATCATTTATAACTTTTCCACTTCTTAAAGTAATAGCTTGACACTGCTCTCTTGGATTTTCTGGTTGACTTGGAAGCTTTCCAAAAGACTTAGCACTTGAGGAAGATGCTTGTTGTGCAATCTGGTTTTCCAGCATTCTGTTTGTGTGTTTGCATCTGTTCCAGCCTTGCCTTCACCTCTCTCATCTCCTCATCATGCTTGTTTTGGTTGGCAAGAATCTGTTGCAATAAAGCTTCAGTGGTGGAATTTCGTTCTTGCTGTTTTGGTGGAGGGTTCATATTTTTGGGCTGAAAATTAGGCAGTGGTTGCCTATTTTGCTGATATGGAACTCCTTGTTGCTGTTGTGGTTGAAAATTCTGATTTTGAACTTGATTTTGTTGATTTCCCCATGAAAAGTTGGGATGATTCCTCCAATTTGGATTGTAAGTTTGAGAATAAGGATTCCCCATTTGCTTGTTTCCATAATTACCAACATATGCTGCTTGTTCTCCATAATCTATTCCACAGCTGGTTGTTTCTTCTGCATAAGCCACTTGTTGTGAACTTCCAGCTGATGATGATGAACTAACCAACATACTCAAATCTTCCATCTTCTTAGCAAGGACATTTGTAAGTGCATCAAACTTTGCATTAATCATGTTGAATGGGTCAAGATCATACATTCCAGCAGCTTGTCTCTTCTGAGTTGGAGCTGGTCCTCTTGGACTACTCCAAAGATGAGTATTCTTTGCAATTTTCTCCAATAGCTCATAAGCTTCATCTTCATGCTTCATAATAAATTCTCCTCCTGTTTGAGCATCAATAATTCCTCTGATTGCAGGAGTGACATTGGTGTAAAAATTCTGGTTTATCATCCATTTCGGAATGGCATGATGTGGGCATAATCTCTCTAATTCCTTCCATCTCATCCATGACTCATAAAGAGTTTCATCCTCTCTTGGTCTGAAAGCTGTCATTTGATTCCTCAATTCTTGAGTTTTTCCAGGTGGAAAATATTGTGCAAGAAATGCATCAGTGAGTTGCTCCCAATTTGTGATGGAGTTGTGAGGTAAAGAATCAAGCCAATCCAATGCTCTATCTTTCAAAGAGAATGGAAATAGCTTCAATCTTGCTGCATCATCAGACACTCCAGGTTGTTTTTGCATGTCGCAAATCATAGCAAATTTCTTCAAGTGTGTGTGTGGATTTTCAGAAGGATGTCCTCCAAATTGAGAATTTTGAATCATTTGAAGGACTCCAAAATCCATCTTGTAACTATTTGCATCAATCCTTGGTCTTGCTATGCTCTCTCTCAAATCATCAAAACATGGAAAAGCATGATCCATCATACTTCCCCTAGGCACGTTTGCATTAACAACTTCTTCCCCTTGGGCTTCATTTTCATTGTTTTGACCATTTCCAGCATTACCAACACCAATTCTAATTCTTTCATCAGCCATGTTTGCTTCAATTTCGGTTTCTCTCAATGCTTCTTTTCTTTTTCTGGTTTCTTTCTTGTTGGCCTTACAAAATTTCTCTATTTCAGGGTTGAACAATAAGGATGTGTCACTTGAGCTTCTAGCTCTTCTCATAAAAGGTTAAAAGTACCTGAAAAAGAACAAACAAACACAAAATAAAAAGATAACAAAGATAAAACTAAAAACAACTAAAATGATCAAGAATTCAATCTTAAACAAACAACTCCCCGGCAACGGCGCCAAAAACTTGATGCGTCCCAACCGCAAGTGCACGGGTCGTACAAGTAGTATAGAAAAATATCGATCCCACGAGGAGTTGTGTTAATGATTGAATTTTCGATATAAAAGTTGACTAAATTGAAGTATTCATGAAATTAAAATAATGAATTAATGGGTAATGGAGTACGAAATCTAAATGTGCAAATTTAATATTCTATTCAACAATGTATTAATTAAACTAAAATTGCATCAAATTGAAATAAGCAAGTTCAAATATGGCAATATTTAAAATGGCAAATGATTAAATTCGATTAGAAATTAACAATGGTAAAAA
Organism: Hevea brasiliensis; assembly: GCF_030052815.1. NCBI lineage: Eukaryota > Viridiplantae > Streptophyta > Magnoliopsida > Malpighiales > Euphorbiaceae > Hevea > Hevea brasiliensis. Next base: position 8,404,978 of record NW_026614585.1, read on the forward strand.
GGCGATTCCGGAGTTCGGGATTTCATATTCGAGCTATTTTGGGATTTTAAATTGGTTATCCAATCTTGTGAAACTAAATGGTTTTAAGGAGATTAATTCTTAAATCCTTTGAATTCCCTTTCGAGTGAGACAAAGAGTGCCTTAATCAATCTAATCCTACTTTCGTGGACTTAGAATTAATTAAGACCCATTAAGTTCTTTAATTAATCTGTGAATCCTCTTAATCCTTAGCCTATTTCTAGGTCTAAGTTAATTAAGTCCAATTTCTTGATTATCTATCACAAGGCCTTCTCCTTTCGGTGCTTCAACCATGGATTAAGAACATCACTTAATGGGATCCTACACTAAGCATGTCATTAAGCATACAAGAAATGAATAAAACTCATTAAGACCACAAAATATGGATTACCCAATCAAAATCCACAAAGTATCTCAAATATTACAACCCTTACTCCAGAATCAAAAGTAAACTACTCACTATCCATAATGCTTACAAGATATGATGAGTTTAAATGGAAATAAAGCTTTAATCTAAGCTAAGAAGTAAGGAATTAAACACTAGAAATGTAGGAAAGTGTAAAGAAAGAAAGAAATATGCAAATCTTAGTTGAAAATGGTGTGGAAGGTGAAGATGGCTCTTCAAATTCTGCTCAGCTCCCTCTCCTTTTCTTCTTTGCTCCTTGTCCCCTTCAAAAATGGGAAAATGAGACTATATATAGCATTTTTCTGACATGGAGCCCTAAAATAGTATGTTCTAGGAGGAATACATTAAGGGAATCTTCACTTGACTCATTAATGAACTCTTTATGGATCGCATAAGTGGATGCATAAGTTATCTGATCCCTTATGCGATTTTACTGGTTCTGGGTCACTTATGCGAAGCTGCATGACTTGGTGCATAGGTTATGCACAATTTCGTGAATGTGCATAAGGGAGGTGAGAATGTGCATAAGCTATGCAGTCTCCTTATGCACATTTCGGCTGGTTCTGGAACAGTGATCTTCCTCCTTATGCAGATCTGCATAGCTTATGCGGCAAGTTATGCACAGTTTGGTCAATGCATATTTCAGCTTGAAAACTTGTTTTTGACATCTTTTTGCTGTAGAAGACACTCCTCAATGGCAAAATTCTCTTTAGTCCTTCAAAAACACCATTTTTCCTACAAAACAAAGTAAAAATTACAAATTAGTGCAAAATTGACAACTATAAAAAACTAACTAATCAACTAATGAAATTAGCTAAAAATGACTAATAATCAAATAAAAAGGGTTATAAAATTAGACCTAAATGACTATGCAAAATGTATGCATCATTGCGCTTCATGCCTATCAAACTACAGTATGAACGTCAACCGGGGCAACTCCATATTCGTTGGTCTACGGGATGGAAGTTGTTTTGCCAATTAAGGTAGAAATTCCTTCTTTAAGGATTCTAAAAGAGGTAGAACTAGATGAGACAGAATGAGTTCAATCAAGGTTAGATCAGCTGAATTTGATAGATGAGAAAAGATTAACGGCAGTATGCCACGATTAGTTGTATCAAAGAAGGATGGCTAGAGCATTCTATAAGAACGTACGCCCCCGCAAATTCCAATCAAGAGATCTAGTTCTAAAGAAGATCCTCCCAAATCAAAGTGATTCCCGGGGCAAGTGGTCACCAACTTATGAAGGGTCTTATGTGGTTAAAAAAGCATTTTCTGGTGGTGCACTCATCTTAACTCACATGGATGGGGAAGAATTGTCGAGGCCGATGAATGCAGATGCTGTAAAAAGATATTATGCATAAAGAAAAAGAGTAGGGGTGAAAACTCGAAAGGGCGCTCCTAGCAAAATGAGAGAAAGAAGGTGAAAAACCAAAAGGGCACTTTCTGCAAAATGAGCGAAGAGTGAAAATCCAAAAGGATGCCCCCGAAAAAGAGAGGAAAAAAAAAGCTGGGAGTGAAAACCCGAAAGGGCGCTTCTAGTCGAAGACAGTGGAGAAATAAGGAGGGTCCCGAGATCAAGGGATAATAAATTACACAAAATGCTTTCTAGAAGGTCACTTGGAACGCTGGCAATTGAAGGACTTCAAATTTAACTAAGGACATTTGTGAGATTTATTTCTGTACTCTTACCCACAAAATTGTACCTTTATTCTTTTAATAATTATCTTCTTACGCCATGAATAAATTTGTTCATATCTCGTCTACTTTGGTTTATGCGCTATTAATTTGTTGAAAGTTTTTCTTATAAGATGAGAATCTAAACACATATAACTTCATATACTTTACTTTGAGATTTACAGGAGGGCAAAGAATCATCAGGAAACTGGTGCATCTAAGAGGCAAAAACCTATAAGGGCGCTTCTTGCAAAGCCAGTAAAGACTCGAAAAAAAAAAAAAAGTAGGGGTGAAAACCCGAAAGGGCGCTTCTAGCAAAATGAGGGAAAGAAGGTGAAAACCCGAAATGGTGCTTTTTGCAAAATAAGCGAATGGTGAAAATCCGAAAAGACGCCTCAGAAAAGAGAGCAAAAAAAAAAAAAACTAGGAGTGAAAACCCAAAAGGGCACTTCTAGTCAGAAATGGTAAAAGTAAGGAAAGAGCCAAAAAGGTGCTGGAGAAAATCATGGGCCAAGCCTCGATACTCATTCTGGCCTTTTTCATCAGTCGTTTATCTTCGGGATCTTGTTAAGTAAACTTTGTTTGGGATAACACTCTACATTAGATTTTCTTTGCGAGCATTTGAGGTATATACACAAAACTTATTTATGATAGTTAGCTAATTCAGCTCCAAGTTGATTTTAATTTTCAGCACTTTAATTTCTTGTTATCAACCATTGGGTTCAAAATCCAAGTTGACTTCAATTTTCAGCACTTTAATTTCTTGTTATCAACCTCTGGGTTTAAGATCCAAGTTGATTTTCATTTTTCAGCATTTAATTTCCTGTTGTCAACTTCTGGGTTCAAGATCCAAGTTGATTTTAATTTCCTGTTATCAACCTCTGGGTTCAAGATCTAAGTTGATTTTAATTTTCAGTATTTAATTTCTTGTTGTCAACCTTTGGGTTCAAGATCCAAGTTGATTTTAATTTGTTGTTATCAATCTCTGGGTTCAAGATCCAAGTTGATTTTAATTTTCAGCATTTAATTTTATGTTGTCAACCTCTGGGTTCAAGATCCAAGTTGATTTTAATTTCCTGTTATCAACCTCTAGGTTCAATATCCAAGTTGATTTTAATTTTCAGCATTTAATTTCTTATTATCAACCTCTGGGTTCAAGATCTAAGTTAATTTTAATTTCCTATTTTCAACCTCTATATTCAAGATCCAAGTTGATTTAAATTCTTAGCACTTTAATTTCTTGTTATCAACCTTTGGGTTTAAGATCCAAGTTGATTTTAATTTCCTGTTATCAACTTCTGGATTCAAGATCCAAGTTGATTTTAATTTTCTGTTATCAACCTCTGGATTCAAGATCCAAGTTGATTTTAATTTTCAGTATCAATTTCCTGTTATCGACCTCTGGATTCAAGATCCAAGTTGACTTTAATTTCTTGTTATCAACCTTTGGGTTCAAGATCGAAGTTTATTTTAATTTCCATCATTAATTTCTTATTATCAATCTCTGGATTCAAGATCCAAGTTGATTTTAATTTTCAGCATTAATTTCCTATTATCAACCTCTGGGTTCAAGATCCAAGTTGATTTTAATTTTCAGTACTTTGATTCTTGTTTTCAATCTTTGGATTCAAGATCCAAGTTGTTTTTAATTTCTTGTATTTCTCTGTTATCAACCTCTGAATCCAAGACTCAAATTGATTTGAATTCCCGACGCTATAATTTGTAGTATTTTATTTCAAAATTTCATTAGTCCAAAATATGGTTCTAAATCTTTACACGATTCCTATACAAGAGAATTTCATTCTCTTTAATAGAAATTATGTAAAGAGGGGCAGCTGTAGACACCATATTTTGGTGGACTCTCAAATGCAATGTTCTTTTAAAATTGA